>NW_018020685.1:288291-428261 GCF_002006095.1 Pseudomyrmex gracilis
CTAAGTGGACTCAAATCCGAATCGTCGTCTTTGGGTCGTTCATGTGGACTTGGATTTCTGTTTTTAGACCGCTTAGATCTAAGTGGACTCAAATCAGAATCGTCATATTCATTCTGCTTAGCGTTTAATTCGTCATCTTGATTTCTTGTTTCTTTATCGACAGCACGATTAATGACTGTTAAATCTCCATCTTCGTTTAAAATTTTCCATCTTCTTTTGTCCGTGAAGTCAACTGGTCCACGATCATCGACTATGCCAGCAATTTGGGGAGCGTCTTCTCCGTCCAAACAAATGTCGAGTTCATCATCTTTAATAGGTCTCATATTTCTCAGGTCTATGTCGTCGTCTATAATTTTTACTCTGAAAAAAACATATTAACCTATTTTGTAATCAATCACCTATAAAACAATCCTCCTGTAAAATATTATGGAATTCTGATAATAACCGTGTTTTTTAAACTTGCATAAATAACTCGAACAAACAAGTATAACAAGAAATAAATGTTTTGTAGTTATACTTAAAGAGTTCAAAAGTTTTAAATAGTAAAAAGTATACGAACACACATCTATATAATTTTATATTCAGAATTATGATATAAATCTGACTATATGAACATGACGTGAATGTAATCACAAATTAACGTATTTTATAGTATATTGTTTGCATATAAAACAATCATTCCAAAACTTTTTATACATGTTGTGTCACATGTGTAACCTCAAAATTCAATTTAACCTTTATCTCAAAGCAAAACATTCTTTGCTTATACAAATTGAAATAGATCGTTTCTCACGTTTTTGTTCCCGTTTTGAGCTTTTTCTTCTTCTTCTTTTTCTTCTCTTCGTTAATTCCTGAAGACATATATCTCTCCAAGTATGCTTTTTGATTAATTATTTTGGTCTCCATTGCGAACTATCTTAAATTATAAATAATTACAAATTATAAATCATTTAAACACACGATATAAACAATTATATCAAAATGAGATAATATAATTACGCTTGTTTTTATTACAGATTGCAAAATAAATAATGAGAAATATATAACACTACTGTGTGCACTGACACTTGTCGCATAAGTTAGATATGCGGCCAGCTTTGTTCACTACGTGGCGCTGACAATTTTAGGTTGTTCTCTTGTGATAAATCAAGTTTGAAAGTTGTCATACCTGTTCCGCCTTCTCGTGTAAAGTTTGATTGATCATTCTTGTATACAAATTGGAGAAATAATCTGCGTGTACTAAATGAGTAAATATTTTTATAATTATTAACGTTCTAAAACTCATTTTTAATTTAATACATATATCGATACATATTTCATCAGCAGACTAATAGCGCGAAGAAAAAGCGGAAAGATGAAATTTTGTGACGTAATTGTAATTTTCAACATCTCTTATGCGATTAATATATGCGTTTTTTGTAAATAAAGATCGAAATGAAAAAAATAAGCAAAATACTATATTTTTTATAATCTTGTATTCTGATTGTCAGAATAAAAACGAAATAAAAATCTTTTTGGTAAAATTTCATGTTTTATCTCTTTTTTTTTTTTTTTACGGATAAATGTAACCTTGGCTGCTAACGCAAGAAAGAACAATGCGCAACACAAGTGTAACATGCAATACCAAAAGTAGCATCGTTGATTAGAATACTGCCATGGTCACTAGGCAGGTGAGACCAGGAGAGAGACTGGTCGGGACCGGACTGTAGAGGAATAGGAGAAGGAGGAGAAGTAAAACCCAAGCGTGTGCGGCGGAAGGTAGGGAGCGAAAGTGAGCGCGTCTCCAAGAATGGACAAGAAGGAACAAACCGCGAAACGATGACAGAAAGTTTTGAAGTGGGCAAGACGACGCACAACCTCGGTATCGCGAACTGGTAGTCACCGGACTTCCGGCAATCGTCTGCCGATAATAATTTGCGAGAGGTGCGGAAAAACGCGAACGGAACGTACCCATCGCGGTTGAGAGAAAATGCGATGAGGTGTATCGCGACGTTGCTGGTATTATCAGTTTGCTAGCACGCAGGAAAAGAGATTGCGAAAGAAAGAGAGAGAAAGAGAGAGAGAGAGAGAGAGAGAGAAAAAGAAGCGCATGCCGCGGTTACGAACGTGCTGATGCGATGCAAACTCAGTGCTTCTCACTTCGCGTCGTGAAGTAACGGATGGACGAAAGAAACACAAGGTTGTTCCCTGCGCGTTCCTTGACGCGTACTCAGTGAGCGTAAAGTCGCGGTGACGCAAACGTCCGTAAAGGATATCCCGTCATTCGCAATTAAATACGAACGAGAAGTGAATCGTTTACACCGGCGGCAGGATGACGAGGAAGCTCAGCAAGTTCCTGATACTTTTCGACAACACGAATTTACTGTATTTCCCCGGACATTTTTTGTCCGGCCGAGTTCTCATAGAACTGGACGATGAAGCTTAGTAAGTAATTAAAAAATTAAAAAATTATTCTTGACTCTCTGTAAAAAAAAAAAAAAAAAGAGAAAAGCGTAGAAGAGATCTTGTTATTAAGTGGTGAAACGCGTCAAATTGGTATGTCGAGAGCGTGTAACGCGCGATTAATAATGTTTGGAATACGTCACCGTAGCGTCTCCGGACTGCATTTCCATGTTGTGGGAGAAGGTGTAGTTCGGGTACGCAGCCAACGTGCCGAGAGGGTTTACGACAAAGAGAATTACATCGATTTTCGCATGCGGCTGCTGGGCGAACCAGGTGAATTAATTACTTCGGATCGTTGTTTTGTGCACACGCACACAATTACACGCGCCAATTAGCATTTCAAACGGCAGTGTGTTTTCAATCAAAACAAATTGTTTACACGCATCGCGTGAAAATAGCAAAACACAACTTCGTGTCTCTAAAATAAATTTCGAAGTTACACTTTACAAATTAAATAGACGACGAGAGATTATTGTTGCATCTATGTGTGCGTGTGTGTCGTAATTCTTTATGTCTCTTATGTCTTTCTTGGCGGCAATTTCGCGCAGGCGAAGGACCGTCACTGCTGTCACCGGGAATACACAGTTTTCCGTTCAAATTGGGTTTGCCGTTGGGTCTGCCCTCTACTTTCCTCGGTAAGCACGGATGGGTGCAGTATTATTGCAAAGCGGCTTTACGCGAGCCGGGTGGACTTACGCACAAAAACCAACAGGTTTTCATCGTCATGAATCCGATCGACTTGAACCTGGAGCCTCCGATATTGGCGGTGAGCATTTTATAATGATAATCGACAAAAAATTATCGTTTGCTAACTTCATTTAAAATACGCTTCAATTTTGTCGAGCTACGTGCTTTCAAGTTTAATCGCCGCACTAATGATCTGTAATTAGCAGAGAGATCACAATCAAACAGTGCAAATTTATATTCCAAAGGTAATAATGTCGAGAAGATTAAAGAAACTGTTTCGTGACATACACTAACACGCGCGCGCGATTAAACGAATATCCGATGTGCATTACCATAACCGAGTCCTAAATACTGGTCATCGACCCAAAAGTGGAAAGCGTTGCAAACATCTCGGCGAGGCGAAGATTTTGAAACAAATACGCGCGTACATCCGACGCGCACGGAAAATTGAATTTTCAAGAATAATAAAACAAGACGCCACACAACGTGTTGTTTCATTGCACTTGCGATGCAGTTGCGACACGCGCGAGCACTCCCTGCATTATAATGACTGCGTGCCGCCCATGTTATATTTGCATTTCTAGAAAAATTCACGTAAGAATGTTTCCATGTGGGCGATTGATATATTCACGAGTCGTATCATTCGCTCAGACATTGTTTATAATCACCGATATTAAACGTGTATGCAGCGAACACATTAGCGTTCGCAATTAGCTTGTTGTAAGTTGAGCTATAATTTGTGTGTCTCAATTAACTTAAATTGCTCAAAAGAAATTCTCTGCACACATACGAATAAAAATACTTTCGCTAATAAACAGCAACCCGCAAGACAAGAGATCGAACAGCGCGTGGGTGTCTCTTGCGTATCGGGCGGTCCCGTGTTCTGCAGGGTGAGCTTGGACCGAGGTGGATACGTTCCCGGGGAAACAATCGGTATTTCCGCGACTGTCAGCAATCGCAGTAAGGTACATATCAATTAACACGCCTAACAAGCGCGATATAATCAATTTTCTTAACAGTTTTCGACGAGATGCGCCAAAAGAAAGTGTGAAAGTTTTGAAAACTCGAATTAAACAGGTGACGATGAAATCGACGAAAGCATCGCTCACCGAGACGATACAGTATTTGTGTCGGGGTAAGGTGCTCGCCAGCGAGACTCGGGAGCTGGCTAGTGTCTCCAGGGGAAAAATTCGGCCTGGTGAGGGGGAGGAATGGCTGAACGAGCAAATGTACGTTCCCCCATTGCCACCGACGAATCTGAGAGGGTGTCACTTGATCAACGTTCTTTATCACGTTTATGTAAGTGATAGAAAAAGAAAACGGTATTTTTATTTCTAAGCCGCGATAACTCGATCAGATAACTTTTGCGAGGATGTTGTTCTTGAAAAGATTTGAGACGACGCAATAAATATTTTTCGTAGTTCGTTATAAGCCCAAAGAGTCTGGACAAAGAAATCAAGCTGCAGATACCAATCGTATTGGCTACGTATCCGTTGAGACCGGAAGGCGTTCCGGCTGGTACAGCGCCGTCCAAACGAGGTGCTCATTATCCATCGACGCTACCGATTTTCCGACCTTGGCTGGACGACAAAGCTTTCGAGATACAGGAATAAGAACTGACGCGCATTTCTATACATGTTGCGTATATATCATAAATAGTACCTTAATAAACAAACAGGTGCTACTTTTTTGAGATTTATATACCGTGTGTGCTCACTACGTGCGTGCAATCACTCTCGTCTAAAAATCTTCGTCGATTCCGATATTGCTAGTCACAGCAAAACTCTTGTGCAAAAATTTCAATCGGATCGATGACGATTTTTGGGGAAAAAAAATATCAGATTTGGTGCAATTATACATGTAAGTGATGAAACATTTTAATGTATGTTACATTTTATGAATATGTATATCTATAATGACAAAATGCGCGCGCTAATCGCGTCGATGATCTTTATAAAAGAAAACACATGTATAAATTGTATAATATTGTATAAAATAATTGACATATTTTATATAATTACGTGTCAAAAAAAAGAAATAACGTAAAACACATTATAAAGTATATTTTTAAGAGTGTATGAATAACATATAATATTAAGAGAAACTCTTTGATAACAAAAAACCATTTTTTTTTTTTTTATACACAATAAAGAACTTTTTCAACTTTCCATTTCACTTTTCAATTTCGCCAAAACTTGATCTGTTGTAATTCCTGATACCACAACTATTTTTTGCCGACTTCGAGATCCCTGCAAAACAAGAGATAAACAAAATTAAGTTAATTACTTCACGTACATACATATATAGGAATTAAGAAAAACTTGTAAACTTGTAGATAAAGTACCCGGTCCAACGATACATCGGATTTTCGTAAGCCAAAAATCGAAGCTAAATATTTGACGAGTTCGGCGTTGGCTTCACCTTCCGTTGGTGGAGCTGAGATTGCAATTCCTACTGCTTCGTCAGATATATCTATGAATGTTTGCTGCTTTAATAACAGTCGTATTTTCGTCAAAAAAAAAAAAAACATTTTTTCCTACTTTTTTAAAACTTTAAAAAATTCTTTTCTTATACTTGTAAATATTTTTTATTACCGGTTATATTGTTACATTTTGCTCCGGGTTTAGCCTGGATTTTTATCGCTACATTCCCGTTTTTATCTAAGACCACAGGTCCTGCAGATTGATTCTGTAAATAGGAGGACGTTAAAAAATCAATTGTGATATTTTTTGACGTTACGTTGATTGTAAATTTTATCTGAGCGCGATATTTCGTTCGATCACATTTGTGATTCGCGCGCGTTGCGCTCTGACGCGTCCCTGTGTGTGCGAGAACCCATCGCTTGCTGGTAAAGTGAGATTTAGTTGGAAAAGGTTGCCGCACGTGACTGGTCACTTTTACTCGCTTCGTCGATATGGTGTGCGCAAAGTAAAAGTGATAAAGTGTATAATAGAGAAAATGTTATATTATTTTCGCGACAGGTGATCGCGTATCTTTTAGGCGACAAAAATCGGTAAGTACGACGATATAAAGCGGTCACTTACGTTGGTAGTGGTAGCCACCTTTCGTGTCTTCTCGCTTTTCGCAGTTCGTTGTTTCGACATTTCACGCGTAACGATTAAATATCCGCATCTGCTGGTTTTAAACCGCGCGATCATGTGCCGTCGGTGTGACCGAGTTGCTTATCGTTTACTTACGAAACGGAATAAGCATATGTTCTTTTATGATTCGTAAACGCGATTATTTTTTGTAATCTTTAACCTGAGTTTCAACAGTCTACTCACTTTAATATCGCGCATGTTCAACTGTTGCCAACTCTCGGAAACATACAAGATTCTATATCTTGCCGGTATTTTTAATTAAACACATAAATGCACGAGATATTATTCCACACGCAACGTAACTTATATATGCAAGAATAAAAGAAAACGATGCGATATTTACGATGTTGTAGATCAAGATGCCGAAGAAATTTGTGGGTGAGAACAGTAAAGCTGTTGCCGCTCGGGCGAGAAAAGCGGCAGCGAAAGAAGCCGAAACTGTGAAGAAAGCGATGGAAGCCGAAGACAAGGCTTGGGAAGATAACGACAAACAGTTGTTGAAAAAGAAACAAAAACAAGTACGTATCAAGTGACTTTCAACCGATTTGAAATTACGCAAAGATAGACACGGTAATGTTTGAAAACAAAAAAAAGTTCAATGTATATTTCATAAATATATACATACTTACGCAGGAAGAACTTGAGAAAAAACGTCTGCAGCAACTGGAGAAAAAGGCCGAGGCAAAAGCTTTACTTGAAAAAGAGATGGCAACTATAAAAGTCGGTGGCAAACAACCAGCGTCCAAAGTTACCAGAGCCGAAATTGTTTCTATCACGGAAAAACGGAATCTGGTGGCTATGAAGAAGAAAGAAGACGAGAAACCGATTGAGGAAAACTTGAATAGACTAACTTTGGAAGGTGAAACGGCTCACGGTATAGATGAAGCCATATCTGTTTTAAGGTAATTTTTATTAAAACATTTTCAGTTTTCTGTAAAATATCAATATTTTCTATTAAAGTTTTTTATGTAAAACAAAATTACAGCAAAAGCCTTTGATAGAAAAACAGATGTTATGTTAACGTACTGGTTTAGATTTCTTTTCCTATATTTTATACTTTGTTTTTTTTTTTTGCAGTACAAAAGATCCCGATATTGACCGACACCCGGAGAAACGGATGAAAGCAGCGTACGCAAGTTTTGAGGAGAAAATGATGCCAATAATTAAAGAACAGAATCCCACTCTGAGGTTGAGTCAATTGAAACAAATAATTAGAAAAGAATGGATGAAATCTTCTGAAAATCCGTATAATCAAAAGTTAATGAATCGCTGATCATGAGAACAATAATAATATCGAATGCATTACATTTAATGCTATTGACTGATTTTTTTTTTTNTTAAGCTTGGTTAAATAACAATTATTGCAACGGCACATAATCAACTATACACACATTTTTTTTATTTTAAAACAAATAATTTATATTAAAAAAATACTCTATACGAGATAACGATATATATATATATATATATATTTAAATGATCTTTGGTAAAATCTATACGCTAAAAAGTCTATGTCCATTTCCTATCCATAGCCTCTATATTTAATATTTGCTGGATCACTTTGAATAACTTTTATGTGGCGGACGAAAAACTTGTTTCGAGTAAAAATTTGTCGATTTAAACGGGATGACACGAGTTTACGTATAGTTCATTTACGATATTTATATTGAATATAGTGATTCAATTAGACTAAGTGAATCTACAAGTCTCTAAAATAGAGTCATGTAAAAAATAGTATATAAATATTTATACTAAAAATTACTTTATCAAAGTTATTTCAAGGAGTGATCGAGGCAAATATGAGATTTTGTATTTATCTATACAAATCTTGGCACACACATTTCTTACGAGGCTGCACGAGTGTAATTCATCTCATCGTTCGATCGAATCAAAAGTCTTCTAAAACACCTTCGCGCGATACACGATTTTTCAGACCGCACGCGAGCATCGCGTGCAATTTGACAACTCGTTGATTATCAACTCACAATCGGTCGATTCTCGCATGCGATCTACAAGAAAACACGTTGTGTTCCGCAGCCTTTAGATAAAATATTCATAAAAAATACTTGAGTTTTTTAGTTAAAATATAGCGTTGAGTTGGATATATTACGTTTAGCTAATTGATTCACTGTTGATCGACTCATTTGATACACTTCCGGTATGATACAACAGTTCAGGCTATTATTTCTAGATTCGAATTACGTAATATCACTGTTGCCATTTCTTGTTCTTCCACAAATCGATGAAACAATGTATCATGTGATTTAGCTGTTGCGGGCACTCGGTCATTGGGCTATGACTAGCCATTGGTATAGCTTCAAGGAACGCTTTCATCATTGTCTGAAAACATTTGGAAAAAAAAAAAAAGAAAATTTAATTTATATCATTCTGCAAAACGTACGCACAAAGCTTTACGTATTTTTCGAAGTAAAGAAAAAAACTCACCCTTTCCATTTGACACTCCTGCACCAACGACACTTTATTGTCCTTCAGTCCGTGCACCAGAAGCGTCGGCGTGCAAATCTTTCTGTGAAAAGCGTAATCGCCCTGAGGCCATATCATGCCTTCCATTACGTATTTCATGTGCGAGGGCCATTGCTCCATCGATTCCTGACCGCAGTAGGGATGCTGTCGACCTCGCGCGGAATATAGAATATCCCGGTGAAGACATCCGCACATCAAAAAGGGTGCGAGAATCGCCCTGAGACAGCAATGTCCCGCGCATTCTGCGCTCGGCGGGGCCAGAGGAGTCGGGCCACCGCCCGATATTAATACAAGCTGATGAATGTTGTTGTCATATTTGCCAGCCAGCGCGGTAGCGAAGCTGCATCTGGAAAGAATTTGTACAGTTGCTGTCGCGCATGTGACGTGAGGGATTTTATAATCTATATACAGAGTACATATATTCGGGAATATCTTCTATATAATTTGCAAATATTATCTTCTGGGTGAACTATTCAGGTATCAGATAAACTTATAGGCGAGAAAGCGGTATCTAATATTCAAATATTTATTATTTACTCAAAAGAATCCAATATCTAGATCGATATAACTCAAATATTTAAATATTGATATCACAGCGGATATTTATCAGTTTTATCGAATATTGTCTAAGTAGATGTTTATTAAAAATTAATCACTAAGAAGTGAACGAGAAAACAATTTTATTTACACGGAAGAAAGAACATTTCGCGACAAAATCTTCGATAATAATAATAATAATAATAATGACTCACCCGTAATTGTGTGCCACCAAAATGCATTTTTCTCCGGGTTTAAAAGCGTAATGATGTAAAACAGCATCCAGATCCTTGAGCAGTTTGCCGAAATGATAGTCTTTGGATCTACGTGGCGCCGAGCTCATACCGTGGCCGAGCATGTCCGGAGCGATGCACGGATAACCGAGGGAGGAGAAATATCGCAGCTGATGCTCAAAGATTTCCGCCGAGGAACCGAATCCATGTAGGAACACTATGGTTGGTTTTCTGTTTCTTCGAAGAATCACCGAAGAGTCGCGAAGACTTCGTCGCGTGTTCTCTTGCGAGGAGATTCGATCGAACTCTTTTCTGTAATCTTTGAGTTCGATAGGAGGAGATTCTTTTAATTTTTCATTGGCCTTAGAACCGACTTTAGCGCCGATCTTCGATAAAATTCCGCCGTTTGGGAACGAGTCTGTGCCGTTGGTCTGAAATTCCAAACGTAGTTTCTCGAAGTTATCTGCTTTGACAATATCTTCCAATCGTTCGATTTTCCGTGAGTCAGCACCGAACGTCTTAGATGTCTCGAACTCGACTGGAGTTTCTGCAAACTCATTCGAATTGATTTCATATTCTTCTTTTTCCAAAACAGTTTTTCGCGACTGTTTCTCGGAACTATCCTCCTCCAAGTTACTCGTCGAAGAGTTTCTTCCCAATTTTTCGTCGATTATACGCAAAAGAGACTGCTCGAAACTTGGTTCTTGATCAGGAGGTTGAAACTCGATTGTCTCCACGCTGTTTATTCCGGAATCCACGCAATCCAATTGTTCCGGCGCTATGCTCTCCGTATTTGTCGGTATTCCGAGATACAAATTAGCTGTTTCACAAAAAAAAAAAAAGAAGATACAAAAATTGAAAGTGAAAAATTGTGTGTTGTACAAAAATAAAGCCCAAAGAAAACTACTTCAATGACACTTACTGTGTTTTCCGGCGGATCGATTGAAGCTAAGAGATGTTAGTTCGTCTGTGGAACCGACGAAAGCGGGATTCACATAACCCTCTCCTATCGAAACGTTGGTGAATTGCTTTTTACATTCGTTGTCTACATTCCATTGGTCCTGTGTTGTTTTATCGACCGGAAGACGGGAACAGGTGTCGACAAAAGAATCGTCTCTGTCGTTCGCGATCGCACTTCTGGATTCATCGGGCTGTGGTTTCTTCATATCAGTTTTTGTTCGTTGCCAAGTGACTTCTGAACGTTGAACATCATTCTTATCTACATCAGTTATATCCTTAACGGTGTCTTCAAGTACTTCATCCAGTAGCGTGTTGATGTACCTGACGCAATTACGATCAAATAAAATTCCTCGAAGTTTTTTTTCTTTTATTTTTATCCACCATCGTTTCCTGTTTACGTCTACAGACTTACCTTTCCAGATCCTTGACGATTTGTTGCTTTGTACTTTGTTCGAGCGGCTGGCAATTGATCTCGCCACGATCATCCGCTGTGGAGTCCTGCAATTTTTGTAGATTCTCCGAAACCGTTTGCTCCAATTCTTCGATGTCGCACGCATTTTTCTCGGCCTCGCAGAGACTCGTTCGTATGCGATTCAATTCCGCGGATATGATTCGCTCCTCGGTGGCGCTCAGCGCGCCGATCGATTGACGGAAGGAGCATCTGCAATTTCCGGACGGATGCGGTCTTCTGGTCCACCGATTGAAGAAGTTGTCGTTGATCGATTCCGGCCGGTCGACCGTCGTGCTTTCGTAATACCAGCCGCTCTTCAGGGACGGTTTGAGAACGCGCAGCGTACGTCGCGGTGCCACGATAAAGAACTCGCAGTCGGGCAGCTCGATTCTAGCTGGGCCAACTTGATTCCGGCTTTTCCAGCACTCGAAAACCTTGCCGTACCAGGGAGATCCGGTTGGTGGAGGCGGAGGTGTTTCCTCTACCTCCGTTGCCATCGTTTCTTCCTCGAAGCGGTCGTATCATAAATACATTAGGACATCTGCTTTTCGAACACCAAACACGAAACACCACACGCCACAACACCAGCATATATTATATTTCTCAGATTGTTTTCTAAAATAAGAAATTCCTCAATACAATGATTTTTTTAATGTTTTTATAAAACTGCCTGAAGCGCAAATTAGCGGAAATACCTCGACTTCAGGGAAAATTCATGTTTAACACTATTTTAATGGATATTAGTAGTTAATTAGTAGTTTTTGTTATAGCGACTAGTGTCTATTCTTAGCGAGTTGTCATAGTAAACTTAGTACGAGTTGAAACGTTCTCTCTCATACGTCTAGTCGTTACGCGTTCTCTTCGAATTACTGGTGTTTCAGTTGTGGATTGAATGTGGTTTTATTGCACAAAACTTTGTGACTTTCTCAACTTGCAACGCGCTTTTCCTCCCACTTGAGCAACATGATTTCCCCACGAAAAAAATGAAAGCGTTATCTCAACGGTCGAATAATTCGAAGCGCCGTAAACGCAAGCATAAGCGCTTAATTTCAAGCGTGTAGTATTCGTCTTGTAAATCGTTGCGTGTAAAGTTTTTTTTGTTTTTAAACAAACATGGCTTTTTAAACAAAGCCGGTTTATTTTGCAAAATAAAGCATGAGACTACGTGTGTGTTATCGCGACTACAAAAGTTTTAAACCTTTAGAAGAAACCGGAGAAGTCATTGTCAATGGCTTAACCACAACTATTTGATTATCTTTCGAATAATATGTGTATATATATGCATATATATGTACATATTATTGTATATACATACCTTTTCACACATGTATATTTGAAATATATATGTGTATATGAATACGCAGCACGTCGAACAATTTTCTTTCCGTTCGCAAATTTTGCAACACGTCGTATTTTATAGTTGAAAAGAATAAAAAAATTAAAACAAGAAAAAAACTACGAAAACTTTCCACGTTGTTGACTCTAACGCTATAAAGAAAAGTTTCGTATATTTTCGTAGATGTCTGTGATTGGCGATACTGGTCCAATCATTAAAATTGAAAAAAATGATCTGACCTTGTAATCGGCGATTTCAAAAACTTTTATAATTACACTTTATAAATACACTATTTTTTTATATTAAACAACTTTCAGTTGTTTCTCTCTTTCTCTTTCTTTGAGGGCCGGCGTGTAGCCACTGGCTCTGAATCTCTGCACGATAACTTTATATAAGATTTATATATATATATATATATATATATGTTATACAAGTTTTGGGTATAAAATATTCAAGATTTCCAAGAAAAATGTCTGGGCTCTAAAGGTAAAAATGTGTGAGAGATTCAAAACTTGCACTCACATACGCACGAAGAAGAAGTTAACAGTCTACTGCACATTCTTTTGCAACGACGTAAGTAGAGCTTATCTATCGGAACAATCTTCTAGACTAACCGCACGAGAAAAAGCGTATAATGTGCATAATATGATGATTTCACTTTTTCCGTGACGGAAAATATCGTGTTATTAGATGATGAGACATCGATAAGTTTGTTATTTCTAAACGATAAAAAAGATAAAAAAAAAAAAAAAAAAAAAACTAACGAAAGTGCAACTAGAGTACCATGGTGGTCAGAGTGGTTAATCTAGTTAAATTGGGCAAATTGTCTACGCGTAGGAGGAGGTTAAATGAATGGTGCGCGTGTAGAGCTTTTCTATATTGCAGCTTTGGAATCTTTTTCACAATCAATTTTACACATCATGTCGCTATAAATTTTCGATTTTTTTAGTTCACAAAAAAACCACAGTTTAATATCTTCAAAAATATCGCGTCTCCCAGAAGAAACAGGGGGAATAGCTTTTCTTTTTGAAATATACATCGCGAATTGTCAGATTTTTAGATTCAATATCTGCGCAACGAGATTTCTTCTTAAGTTAAGTTGCGATATCGCAGAAGAACTATATTTTAAAAGTGATAAAAAGAAATATTATTACGGAAGGGTCGGAGTTACCTTTCTCTCGAGCGAGTAACATACGCAGGATACATAACATCTGCACCTGGTCTAACGCGGAATACGTCACACTATGCACATCAAAAGATCAAAGTAGCACATAATCGGCACCGTAAAATGTTCACTCGGACTGTCGCTCAAGTCTCCTGCAACGAGTTCAGCAAATGCGTTGCGACGACGTGATACAATCGTGACGCACGATCGGTCGCGTGCTGACAGCCACTGTGTTTTCTTCGCGGAGGTGCATCAACGGCATAAGCGATGATGATGATGATGATGATCCGTCGGAACGTTGTTCGTTGTCGTAACTTGCCGCCGCGTTGACACGGACCGAATGCCGCGGCCGGGCATTGTGCATCTTTTTTTTTCGTGGGCGCTTCTCGGCCAATAAATTAAAACGACAAAATTGAGGACGGTTGATACTTGAGGCGCGCGGCACGTCGGCGGCTCATGGCGGCCATTGTGCACGTCCGAGCGCACGGACGAAGCATTCACACGCGCGCGAGAGAGAGCGAGACCGGTGGTCCCCCCTACTACCATCTGGAAGTCGTTCTTATACAGGGCGTTTAGAAAGTCCACATCGATTCATTTATTTCGTTTCTGGTAGCACAGCAGTCGAGTGGAATATCTGCAAAATGTTCATAAGTCGTACTTTATCTTAACAAGTCTCGTGACCTCGAAATTTACGAACGCCGTATTTAAAAGACGTCATTCATCGGATGTTGTCTAAGAATTTTCATGTGTCGGAGATCGCGACCAGGCCAGTCCGTACTTTAAGGCCATCCTTTGGTGACGGATCCCTTTCGGCTCTCTATGCATACGCGTAGCCCGTTAGCGGTACCTCACCCTTGAATGGAGACTTCCATGATGACCGGAAGAGACCTTATAAATCGCGCGCGCGGACGCGAGCGCGTGAAAGATTTTGTAATTGTTTGACCCATTAAAGCGACCGGCGATGTGTGACTGCCTTGAATATCAGCGAATAACTGTAATAGACCAGACCGCGGTAAGGAAAAAACCGAATATCTCGGGACGTCGGATCGATTAATACGATTTTCAGCTACAATCAGGTTACTCAAATAGCAGTTTGATCGAATACAGAAAAAAAAGAATTCTTAAAGGATATTATTTGCTCTCAACTTTGCTATCGGCGAGTGGCGCAAATAAAGAAAGCGATAACACACATCTCGATCTATCTCTACTAGATCGTGATAAGAGCGATGAGGTTGCTGACCCCATCGAAAATGGAAAAGAAATTGTAAAATGCAGTTTCTCGAAATTGTTTTTTCTCGCTCGTCTGTGAGAGCGCGATGTTTCATCGCGAAGCGCTGATTCCGATTATATATATATGATATTCCAACTAGAGAACCGAGGTAATTTCTTCCTGTGCGCATAAAAAATACAATTTCACTCGGTAGTACACACTTGCAGGATGCGATAATGGCACGTTTTGAATAAATTGTGTTTGCGGAACAAACGAGATAACGCGTTCGCAGTTTGCACATTCCAGGGAAGAAAGCTGCAGGAATGGCGGACTTCAAAACGTTCTTAACGAACGACGTGACCGAACGGATAACATGACATGTTTATTTCCTCAAAATGTAAAATATAAGTTTTGTATTTTAATTTGTATTTTTTTTTTTTTTTTTTTTGTATGGTTCATGTTTTTTGTCAACCATATATCTATTTTTGCGATTTATATAATTGTATCGCAAACATCTGATAAAAACTCAACGTAAAACTACGTTAATATTGTTTTAATTCCTACCTTCGTTACATCATACAAGCGTACAAGTGCACGACGTGTCGACTGCGAGTTTCGAATAAGATCCATGGCGGATGCGACGCGTAGTGTCCGATGCGCGCGATAAGCAGTGCAAATTTAAACGTTGCACTTTTTTTCGTTAACCAAGAGGCAGATAACAATTTACACGTTAATATATCAGCTAACATGCGACGACGTATCTTTACGAGAGCGCACGCGGTGCAAACACTTTTAAGACTTTGACAGTGCAAACACCCGAGTGGTCATTAACCCCCGGTTTGCCCCGGTAAGCGGCTTAAGGTATAAAGGGTTGCGTTGCTCATACCGCCCGATTACTTCGTTGGGAAATCTCGCGCTATGGAACTTACGCACTTGTTCGTCGTGTGTCTTTTAAGTGTGCAACTTGACACGACATTAGCGCACGATAACGCGCTGGAGAACAAACCGATCGATAAAGAAAAGATCACTGAAGACGAGCAGAAAGTGTACGATGAATGCCGGAATCCGGACTACAAAACATATGTCAAGTGTTTGATGAGACCGAAGCGGCATCATCATAACGGCCACGGAGACGAGGCGTCGGATACTGGTAGATCTCATTATCTGTCGTTCTAACAAAACAATCGAAATAAATACGGAAATTTGCATGTCGCTCGGGAAGAAAAACAGTTTTGCTTGAATAACACTATTACGCAACTGCAGCTGTCACACGATCGATTAAAAAAAAAAATGACACATCGGCGTGTATAAATTAAAACTAGTTGATCTTCAACTAACGTAACAGATGCAGTTGCGCGATTGATCGTTAATTGCAAATTGTTGCGCAACAAAAGTTTAGTTCGAGTTACACGTAAGAAAATTTGATACATAAACTTCCGCAGATGTCAGGCATTGTATGGAAACGTGTCTACAGAGGTGTGACTTCTTGGATCGCGATTGTGAGAAAAACTGTAGCCACTGCACGAAAAGGACTAAACACAGACACCAGATCATCACGGAATACGAAACGGAATGCGTATCGGGAAAATGCGGTCCGCTCGATAAAGACTTAAAAACAACTAACATAACAACAAACATCAACATTCATAATTATATTAATGCTTCTCGTCCAAATGGTAAAGGAGTAAATGGTAATGGAGGAAATGGTAATGGAGGAAATGGTAATGGAGGAAATGGTAATGGAGATAATAAAACAACAACTACACCAAGTGAGTCAAAAAGTCACCTTCTCACCTTTTCCAAGTTTCATATCTCCAATTATATACATAAAAATAACTTTAATATTCTATACTGCGCAAAAAAGCAGACATTTTAAAAATGAGATTTTGAGAACTCACGTGCAGAAATTTGCTGCAGCACCTCGGTTCCCATCGATTCCAATAATACCTCAAATTTCGCTGGTTCCGCAAATTACGTACGGGGTGGGATTCGGAGCCGCGGGTGGATGCGCGTACAATCAGTGGCTTTGCATTTATCAGGGCGGCATTGAAAGCGTACAGGTACATATTAGCGCGTGTTAAGTTATTCGAAAATATTCTATATATATTTAATCGAGGCAACGCGTAATTACGACGATTCTAACGTTTTTTTTTTTTTTTTTTTAATCAAGCCCGATTGCTCCGTATGCGGGAGTCCTGTTTTACGCTATAGGTGCGATGTGAAGTGTTACAAAACTCAGATCAACGTAACGGCTCAGTAAGGATAAGGAAATGCGTTGGTGGTAAGAAATTATTTTATACACTGACCGATTAATCTCAAAATCATCAGTATTTCTATTTAGCTATAATATACTTCGTAGAGATAATATATATTTCTACGAATTATATTATAGCTAAATAGATCTTGGTTCGTGTAATGTGAATGCAATATTACTAATTTATCTCTTTTTAGATTCTGCACAAGTAGATTTAGGAGTTCGTTGAAAGGAGGTTTGTGGAAAGGTGAAGGAAAAGCTTATCATTTATTGTTCTCATTATGTTGTTTATCTTTCAATAAGCAATGAAATGTAATAGGATAATATTATCGATCTCTTAATACTTCTCAACACAATTACGCAACCACACAAAATGTAGCTCTATATTTGTCGAGAGCAGTTACATATTGCTATTTTGAATACTTACATTGATATTCCTCTGTGAAATAAAAACGACGTTACTTTTCTTTTTATTAAAAAAAAAAAACCTATTTGATGTTTAAACACGATCTGTGTAAACTTTTGGCACCGTAACACCAAAAACTTTAATGAAAAAATACAACACCTGATATATATATATAAGAACTAATTCGCGTTCGACATCTTTTTGCGAGATGACGAGATACACAAAATATCGATTCAAAAAAACGAGATCGCGCATCATCGATCGTAGGTCGACATCGACTGCGCGTCGCGCGGATAAGCAATGTACTCGCGAATCCTTACGGACAAGCGAGTGCCAGAAGACTCCGTCAGATGTCAAGGTGAAAACAGGTGTTAGATGCGCAGAAGCGCAAACGTGCAGGTGCATCATGGTGCACCGTGAAAAACTGTGACATTATGAAGTACGTACGTGAAGGCTGTGTATAAAAGATGATGGAGTCTCTCTCTCTCTTTATCCGCGTGAACGGGAATTTAAATGCTGAAGAGAATTTAATAAAATAATCGATCATATGTATATGTAACAACATAAATTAATGCAAGACAAATTGCTTTTTTATTTTATAAAATTTTTGTTGCGCATCATATTTGTGTTACATATTACTTTCGGTATTCGGAAAAATATCAAATTTTTGCTTTCGGTCAACTCGTTGAGCAAAATAATTAATTTATCGACAGAATATTAGTTAATTTGACTTTCTAATATTTAATAACTACAATGATCTGCGTATGTTTGTTTACGATATTCTATCGCTTTATCACTACACTGCGCTCGCTCGCGAATCCATACTCTCGACTCAAAGCGCCGAGAGATTTCAAGCCGCCCAAACAAAAATACCCACGGTCGTGTACCATTACGTGCATTTCGCAATGCACCGGCTCTTCTATAAGGTTAGATAGCGAAAGTTCTTGTAGCATCCCGAGCGGGTGCAGCGTGGGAATTGCAACTTGTTTCTCCTACTCCTATATTTCTCTCAATTCCGAGGCGTGGACGGATTCCTTTCTAAGAAAAAAAGAGTTAAGTGCATCTTACTGTATTCCATGCAGATAACAAGCGAGGAATAAAAATCGAACCGATTGGGAAAAGGAAATGAACATCGGATCGTGTTTCGGAGCGTTTGTTAAAATGTGATGCGCGTTTGTTCGCATCTCGTAAAAATGTGTTGCCGATAATCCTGTAACAACACAAAGGAATTGTAACGTAGAAGAGATATCAGGATTCAGAATTAATTGAAGATGAATATATATACACACATCGTAGTTCGCATAACTTTGTACAATTTCCACGGAACATATGACGTCACGAGCGCGGTGTTTACGGGTCAGCGCAGTTGGAAACGTCATATCGAGAAGAGAGAGAGAGAGAGAGACCCGGAAGCGATATCCTACGGAGAGAGAGATATGGTATTTCACACGAGGAAAACGGCGTAAGCGCGATATTTTATCGGCGCGACGTGCCGATAGATACGTACCTGAGCAACTGCACTATAGGCGGACTTGCCCGTGAGCGACGCCTTCCATCGTTATTGTATTATTAGAGGAGACAACTAGCCTCTACGTATACGCGACGCCGTCTCTGTGTGCACACGCGGCTACGCCGGTTTCTCGAACGAGATAAGAATGCGGCGTGTTTCCCCGTAGCGAACTCACCGGGCCGGACAGCGTGGGCCGGTGTTCTGCCTCTGAACAATCAAATTTACTGCGAACGCAGAGGATTGTTCTTGCCACTTCTGCCCACTCCCATGTGTTCAATGCGCCTGCCAATCAATTCCTCCTCTGCTCTTTTGGTTTGGTTTAATCCTGCGAAAAATGATATTCTCCGTCTTTCGAAACGCGCGTTACCTTGGAAAAGAGAGAGAAAGAGAGAGAGAGAGAGAGAAAGAGGAAGAAAAAATTCCTCCGGGTCTACTCTGTTATCGGGGGGGAGAAAAAAAAATTAATTTGCAAGAAAACACATGTGCGCGGGAATAATATGAGATGTGCGTGTTGAAACCAACCACCTCCTCTTGTGCGAGCCGGATGAGAGCTTCGCACTCCCGATATATTGCCACCAGGCGCTAAAGAAATGAACTCGGTACATTTCCCTTTCTTTCTTTTTTTTTTTCTTCTTCAATCTACACCTGGCGTAACTTCTCAAGCGCATGACGGACCACCCACGGACACGCGTATCCAGGTGGAACCATTAGAGCGAGAGATCGGAGCGCGTAGACATCCATATCCGCGTGTACATATGTACAGACCCGGGCTAGCATCCGTCGGTTACGCGTAGCGAAAAACTCATACACCGCAAGCTGTCAAAGTCTCTCATTCTACCATACATCGTATATACAATCGAGTTTTTTTTGTTTTTTTGTTTTATAACATGAACCGTTTATTCTCCGTGTGTACTTTGTGTGGAGGAGGAGCAAACGCCGCCGATATGATGTTGCGCCAACAACAATGTAAAGCCTATTCTCTCTCCCCCTGTCAGGAAATTTTCACGGTTAGGTGAACTCACTTCCCTGCGAGGGCACCCTGAATGCACCTCGAAGGAGGTGCTCTCCCTCGAAGAAACGCGGCACGTGCCGTCGTGAAGTGAAGCTTCCAATTTTACGCGGACACATGTCATACACGTGTTCGCGCATCGACTTCCCGCGCTTTAATTACTTACAAGTGTCCCTGTGACAGATTAAACAAAATGTTAGATTCAAAGATACAGGATACAAGTAAAATTTATACAGAGATTAATTTCTCATCATCGCGCGCAACACCTAATGTCCGCGCACATATAACGTAGAATTATATATCTACGTATTTATACAGGGGGAGGGAATATGAAACACACAAAGCGCGGAACTCTCGTCTGGCGTATCGGATTTATCCGTTAATCGGTTATTTACACAGGCGCACCATCGGTGGTCGCGCCGCGCCGTCGAGATCGTCGTCGTCGGCGCTGCGGAATAATTTGAGGAGTCACTGGCCCGTAAAATGACTACCAGTGTGGGGCATCGTCGAGAGCGAATGGAAGTTCGTTAGGGACCGGCCCACAGTCAAGGGTTAACAAAAGTCCGTTACAGTTATTCCTTGAAGCAATCGTTCAGTCGAGCACTCGGAAAAACGGCCTGTAATGAAACGGCCGGTAATCGATGCAAATGCCACGATACGCGGATTGTATATCCTCTTTAGATTCGATCGTAAACGATGGCGCGCACGATGATAACTCGATGTTGTTACACGTGTATATTAACAGTGTGTACATAAGTTTCGTTTTATTTACTGATAAGAAGCGCGGTCGTTAAGATACTGTTTTGTTCGAGAGAAAAATATACAAATAGTTATCGAGCGGACATAATCGTTTTTGTGAACAATCAACGTCATTAGTCGCAGTTTGTTTGCGTCTCTCGCAAAGAGAGAGAGCCGCTCGTTTTCTTTAATTGCGCCGCGCGACGGTATACGGTTTAATTAGCTTCGTGATTGAGCCGATGAGAACAACAGCCGCACGATTGTAACAGCAGGACGTAACGATTGCTGCTAGATATTACAGCAGGAGAGCGGCCGCTTTATAGATACTGGTTCTACATTGCCCACCAGTGTTTGCCGTGGTTGCTAAATAAGTCGGCGTCAACGTCGGCGTGGATTTTTTTTTTTTTTTTTTTTAATCGATTTGAATTTATTCAAGATGGTAGCCCACGATGCGACGCGGCCAACCCGAGATACGGACCATCCCGACTGAGTCCCGACTACGGACTATTGTTGAGATTACGCGCGAGAGAGAATTGTTCGTAGGATTCGATACGCACGCATACGCTTTTCCGGTGGAGGAGAGTTGTATTCGCGACATTTGCGTGTCGATTGACAAATCGACCGGAAGTAGAAAATTTCGATTTTCACAATTCACGAGAATGAGAAAATTTCCAAATTGGCTTCGTGGGTCGGCAAGAGATCGGTTCTAGTTTCGACTGTGTCAAAAAAAAAAAATTAACGCTCCATATTGTATGCGTGCGCGATTAAGTTACGCGCAGTGGGGCTACGTATGCTTCCGGTATTAATTTATCGCCCGTCTGATCACGTGTGCAAGATTAGTTAGAAAAGCGTGGGTTATACGTCGAAGTGTTCCTTAAACGTCAATGTTTCGGGCCCACCACGCGGCCCACGCAACCCACATGTTAGATTAGAACTTCTTGATAACGCGCAAATGTACAGAACATTTGATCTGTATCGCCGAGCTTTTTTTCTGTAATAATAAAATAAAACGATTTTTTTTTTACAGCCGGTTGTATCGCCACCTGACGACAACAATCCCTTTTCTGTCCGCCCGAATACGTTTTCATGTGCGCGTTTTCTGCCAGTAGTCGCGGCGAATCGCGAGATGAGTCTATGGTGTAGGATTCGCATAGAGAGAGAGTGCTTTTTGCTCGACTTAAGACCTTGGCGAGAGATGTGAATGAATCTAGAACCTGTTTCTCCCCGCAGGTTCTTCTCACACTTGCCCGACTTCATTACACGGAGTCAGACGATACGCGATAATTTTATTGAAAATAGCGTTGGTGCGCGACGCTTTTTTACTTCGACCACGCGATGTTCGGTAGACATTGGGTAGCGTGTGACAAAACTCTCTCGCATAAAAAAAATTTCGCGCTCACAACGAGCAGATTTTAGTTCCAGAAGACACGTCGCTGCATAGAACTGTTATCACCTTTGTCACAATAAGCTTGTACGTAAAGTTACCGGAGCTTGGAAATAATTCGAGAAAATAATGTAATTGTATTACCGACATCATCATCATCGCATTGCCATTGTTCGAGTACTGTTAAAGATTTCTTAAAAAAAAAAACAAAAACAAAAAAAAGAAAAACAAGATATGGAGAATTGGGTGGGGTAAAGGGATGTTGTATTTCCGTGCAGGTAGCGCCACAGGTATAATCGGTGCGGTTGTGATGCCGGCAGTTTCGAGCGAGTCCTGCCGGTGAGTGTTCACACGGGCGGAGTGAGAGCGGGGCTTCTTCCCTCTCGTCGATCAGTGGGATCAGTGGCAGATATCGGTGCGTCGTTCCTCAGATTGCCTCGGATTGCCTCCGAAACAGACCGTGCAATACGAACAGTCTTACAGTGGTAGCGCCTGTCGACCGGTTTTTTATTTATCGCGGCGCGTTTTTGCGCTCACGGACGCGCGTCACAATCACAAAAATTAGATCGGAGAATCGTGCGGATAACGCGCCGCTTCGAACCAAGAATATGTTCGCACAGTCGTGGAGCAATAACGTCCTTTAAGGCAAGTCTTTTTTTTAGTGTTCACGATTTCTCGTTTTCTGTTTGCTGACAAAAATTGTACGTGTATAAAAGTTTTTTTTAGTATCTCTAAAGTATTTTCAATATCTTCTTTTCCATTTGCATAATGTATAATGTCGCATAATAAAATGAAAAAAAAAAAACTTATTTTCTCCAAAGTTTATTTTTTATATATGTTATTACGTTATATTGTATTAATTATATATTATATATTTATATTAGTGATATCACAGTGAAAACTGTGAATCGAGATTTTTTAACAAAATTCATCAAGTACTTCTTAGAGATACTTGCCGCAAAATGTTGAATCATCTGTTTTCTCTTGTTTCTTTTTTGGTTTACATTTCTAGATTCTCTCGTACCTATTAGATATCAACATGTTACTTACCTCTTCAGAGGACATTGACAAATGTCACATAAACACAATTCGTTCCACTCGTTGCTACATAACGCACTTTTACGGAGCAATTCTCTGTTATCTTCGCGATCGTTTCTGTGTACGTATACAGTCGGACTGCAAATTACTCTTGGTGCGTGCAAATGCGAAGCAAAGAGATCTCTAAGAAGTTTAACTACCGCGCTTTCTTTATTTTATGTAGCTTATGTTGGTGTGTAACGGAACATTCTGAAGGTTGCCATTTGATGTTGCTTTAAATTCCAATGTTCGATGGATATCATTAAAATACAAGCCTTAATTGCTTCAAGTTACATCCGTTCCAAGAATAAAAATAATTAAGCGTTCGATCGTAGACCTTCGCATTAAATCTCGCTTATGAAGTTTCGGTAATTACTCACCAGATTAACAAAAGCATTTATGTAGAAAGTGATTGATGGCTACACACGTAACAAGAATGTTAATATAGATCGCTTCGACATTGCGTCATAGTGTACGAGAACGATCGTTCGAACATGAGTTCGTGAGATTTAAGAACACACACACACACACACACACACACACACACATTTGTGCATATAAATATACATGTGTATACTTTTATACACGAAAAAATAAGTTTTGCTATCACATGACCGGCGAGAAAAATTGTCGAGTCTACTGAATTTTTTGTCTCATCACCAGAAAATGTTTGTTGGTTTTTTTTGTCACAACAAAAGTCTCAATAGGTTAAGCAAATTTTTCTCGCTGACCATACAGTACAACTAATATTTCTAGCTGTTCTAAAAAAAAAAAACTTCTTTTTCCGTGCAGATAGAACGGATGGAAATCGCGCATTTTTCTTTTATTTAATTCTATTTGCAATTTAATTGTGCCAAGGTTCACATATTCCAGGTCAGGTTAGCGACACGTCATTATGCATTTTGTGTTTCGTACACACCAGTTGATGCGAATGCTGGAATAACGTTAACCCTTTCGTTGTGCGGTGATCCGCGACCAAGAAGCGGCAACACCTTGAATATCCGTATCAAGTACATATATGTATGTACATACATATACTTGCGAAAGTACACATGTGAAATATAAATCTCATTATATATTAACATTACATATACACGTTACGCCGTCACGCACTCGCGCATTGCACACGCGATGTATTACATATCGCTGTTTTTTCTTCAAATACAGCGCGTTCAAGCGATAAACGCTCTTTGAATCGTAAATAACGTGTATATACATCAGTGTGATAACCACACATTCCGATATTGTAAAATTTATATATAATTATTTCGCCAGAATAACTGACGCTAGCGAATAATTCGCGGTGAAGCTTTTCAACGTATCGTTGCGGGTCAACTCATTTCCTTCGATCGCACATTGATAGTTTAATAGTATAAATATCATAATTCACTGTCGCACACAGACAGACAGACAGACACATACACACACACACACACATATATGCGCACAGCGAGATACGAATGTGGCCGCGAACTTGCCTATTTCAAGATAACGGTATATAAGATCTCGTAAGCGAGATGCATTACAGTTATGCAGTGCGCCCGCTTTATTCTGTGTGTGAGATTAAACACGCCCCTTTTAATTCTTTACGGGGCGGGCAGCCAAAACATGCGAAATTGATTGATGCAGATACATATTTACACACACGCACACACACAAGGATTTTATTACACATATGTAAAACATATATATGTATTTTTTTTTATCTTATAACATTGTACGAAAATTAAAACGGTGCTTTTTTTTAAACTAACCTTCGACCCTTCGCGTATTAAAACGCAAGGACACGCAGGTGCACACATTTCCTTCCATGCGGCACACTCGCAATTACCTACACTTGCGTATAATTGATATATCATCATTTTCATGCTTCGCAGGTTGAACTTTGTGTCCCGATGTTTTTCTCTCCGAACAAAATTTTTGTTTCTCGTTTGTGAACTTGCAACGAATTTTGAAGAAACAAAGAACATGTAAAACAGTACGTTTGATATATATTAAAAAAAAAAAAAACACTGTCTATAAACTTTGTTGATTAAAAACGCACAACGAGACAAACAAATAATTAAAAATTGTCGAGCACTGCTCAAACTTTCACAAACATATTTTTCAAAAATGTCGCAAGTTCTCAAAAAGAAAGAAACAACCCGCCAGCGTTATTCGTGTGGCAAATGTATGTCAGAAACACTGGCGTGTTCGAGGACACGAAGCTTTGAAGCCGATAGTTTTACTTTCTACGTGACGCCGTTCGATGAAGAGTAAAAAATTATGGGAGGGATACTTGAATTAAGGAGGAGTCGCGAAAAGAGAGAAGCCAGAGTCGTTCGAGAGCGACCGAGATATTTGCCGTATTTTATGTTCGCGACGCTTGGCACCAATTTTGTTTCTTTCGATCGATTCGTCGAATCATCACGTTTTACGGTTTTCGCAACGACGGTTTCCAACAAACCGTCGAGATGCGGATTTTACGGTCGTTATCGCTGTTAGGGCGAAAAAAACTGCAGAACTATATACGTTATTACATAGAACCGTGCGGTTTAATCGATGAAGTAATGAGGGCGATGGCTGTTGTCCCTCGTTTCACAAGGACAATGGACATCTGCCGTCTGACACAGACGGAGCGCTTCCCGAAAGGGCACCCGTGGCAGGTTCCCATGACTGACGAGGAGTCAGGTGTGTCTAATAGTGCAAACGTAAAAGCGCGAGCCCTACGCGAAGAGCGTACAAGACACTCGCATCTTTGCACTTTCCTATTTTATACACGTCGGTGTATAACTGACTCGAAGAACAAGTGTCGTGCGAAGCAATTATCATAAGGTTTTAAAAGACACTAAAAACTGGTCAAATCTTTCGGTCTGAAAATTCTTCGACTTGATATTTTTTAATTGCCAATGTTATGTTATTTGGAAAAAAAAATCAAACAAATAGAAAACAAAAACACGAGGAAAAAATCGCGCGACGCAATCGACGCAATTACAGAGTAAGAAAAAATAGGAAGAAGAGAACGCGCGCGTATAAAAGGTTCGTTGTCCGATTACCTACCTGCGGCACTTCTTCTCGCGGTCCATTTTGCTTCTTTTTATGTTCAAAAACACGGCGCACACGTATGCACGCGAGCGCGACAGATGTATCTACACACATACACACACACACACGTGTTGGCGAACGTTTCGTGGTCGAGAAGGCTGACGTCATCCGACGACAAACCTTTCAAGGAAGTCCGAGGCTGTCTCGGCTGAAGCCTCCACCTTTTCCCTTCCACGTTTCTCTCCTTTCTTTGCTTTTCTTACTCTTGTACATAGAATTCAGGGTGTCCCGTAGAATTTACCGTAGTCGATACCGTAGGAGTTTTAAGTTTCAGAAGCGTTTCTCCTAGTCCGGTGCAATTACCGTCATGTGAAACGCGGCGCTGTGAATATTTGATGACCGTAGACGGACATGTGTTCTAATCAAAACAAAAAAAAAACAGCAAAAACAGCGAAAATATAAGAAATGCAGCAGCGATCGTGCGCCGATTGTATCATAAAAATGCGTAATTATCACCTGCAATGTGATATTGCGCGCTACTTACACTTTCACTCCGCACATCTCCCAATCGTGCTGTAAACTCGATATCGAGACATTAACAATGTTTTTTTTATTTTTTTTTCAACTTCCAGCACTTTCACGCGAGATGCGCCTCTTCAAACGTTCCACGGCCGATACGAGCCCGCAGCTTGTCTCGGCCGTGTCTATCTCTCAGGATATCGCCGTCGCGAGTAATAAAGTCGAAAGCAATGCGTCTGAGAGAGCGGAGAAAAAATCGAAGACAGACGACGACAGACTGGAAGATGCTCCTTCGGCCAAAGATGTTGACGCGCAAAAAGAATCGTCGATGGATTCCTCTATTCTGACTCGTAAAGGTAGGGGAGGACAAAAGAGTCGAGGTATTATAAAATATTTATAGAAATAAATAATATTTATTTTTTTTAAATAATATTTATTTTCGCTGTATTTGTTGTATCGCTTTGTCTGCAATGACTGATATCGACGACATCTCGAAATCGCATGCATCTTTATTTAAAAAAAAAAAAAAAAACAGGTATTTCAACGTGGGGACGAAAAATGGGTCGACGATGGGATCAGATGAAGAGGTCGAACAGCTCCGAGTTACTTTCGGTGTCACGACGGCGACGACGCTGGAGCCCGCATCGGAAAAGCGGTTGCGACGAGGCCGCGATCGAGAAAGAAAATGTAATGTCGACGGAATCTGACAGTACCTAAACACTCGTTGCGTCCAACCGGCAAGATAATTAGATTAAAAAATGTTAATTTGGATAATCCACTTCCAGGGTAACAGTGAGTCCCTCAGACCAAAAAGAATTCCTAGAGTGGAATCGTTGAGGAATCTCTTCAGAACCAGCGGCGATCACTCTCTTAACAGCAAAAGTACCGCGAGAAGCGCGACGATACAGGAGGAGGACGTCGTAAGCGTGAGCCCCATGGAGAAGACTCTCAGTGACGGAGCTCTCAGAAAAATACAGTTTCGCGGTGTAAGTTCCAGTATTTTGGACGATCGCGAATTCGCTCAAACCGATCGGGAGATGTTTCTTCGTCAGAAGAAATTACAGCTGAGTCGCAGCATTCAGGATCTGCAGGAACAGCAGCGAGTTTTGGATTACATATTGAAAAATCGTGAGATTCTGCATACACGGCAGGGTAGAACGCTCGCGAAGGACACGTTGGAGAACGTTGGAACGAATGCGAATTGTTCCAACGATCGCGCGAAAGAAACGAAGACCGGTCCGTCGTCAACGTCCGGTCAGCATCAGTCATCTTCTCCCAGTAACGACAATGTTAAGAGAAATTCTTCCGCCAATGTGCTGACTGGTCTCGAGGATCTGCTGAGCAATCTGCGTATAGGTTGCGACGAAAGTGGTTACGATTCGGACAGCACGCGAACCGGCGCCGATTCGCCGGACAGTGAAAAATGTGTGGCGCCTTCGTTATTGAAACCGCGCAGTTTCTCCGTGACGTCGGATGATTATCGCGGTATCGGTTTGTCGCTTGGCGATGCGTCGCGGAAAAAGGACGTGACGATTCAGCCGACGTGCTCGTCAGAAACGACCGACGCTTCGAAAAGTGAGAAGGTCAACGGCACCAACGTCGCTGTCGATAACGCGACGAGCAACACTTTTCTTGACGACTCGGTCGCAACCACATCAACCGCGTTAATATCGGACGAGGACAATGACACGGATAGTTGCGACGAAGATACTTTCGCCGATTTTCTGGAATATCAATCGGATTTGACGAGAATTTATCCCAAGACGGAAGCGGAACTCTATCCGAAGAGTCGCGGGGTCGGAAGAAAGACTTCCGCTCTGCTCGACGAAGATTTTACGAAACTTCAAATGACGGATAATAATGATCTCGATTTTACTCTGACGCGATGTGACGATGATGCTGATGCTGCGTGCGACGTCAATGACGTCAAAATAAATGTTGACTCGGACGAGAGACAATCTTGTGCAACAACCGAAAATCACGTTGACGTACCTCAAGCGGTTAAGACACAGAATATGTTCAAGGACAAGAAGTGGAGGAATCGTAAGTGTTCCAGCCCGAGTTTGATGCATCTCTTAGAGCACGCCGCGTCTCCTTGTAAGGATAGTCCACCGGCTAGCAAGATCCATTCCTCGTGCGCGACGAATCGTGTGCAGTACTACAGTCCAAAGAGATCGCGCTCTACTCTGGAACTCGATGCGTCTGATATGATGAGAAATGTGGCGAAGAAAGTGCTTACGACGAGCATTAGCGGACCGTCACTACCTACCGTTTCCACTTCCAGGATCGTAACCGCCAACAACAAATTTCCGATACGACGCGAATTGAAAACGATGAAACTCACAGTGAGCCGCACAGTGGGTCTCGGTATAGCTCTCGAGCGATGCGAAGCGGCCAGGCCGTTCTATGTGATCGCCAGGTTGGATCCTGACGGCGAGGCGGCCAAATCGAAGCAGTTTCGCATCGGTGACGAGATCGTGCGAGTATGCGGACGTAGAATACGCGGCATGTCGATAGCAGAAGCGCGAAACGCCCTGCGAAGTTGCGTTGGTACGGTCGAGCTGCAGATCGCGCGAGAACCGAATTCGGCTTTCGGCGAGGAGATCGGCGATACTTGGGGTAATACTGTAGGGCGAACACGAAGCGATGACGCGTGGATCTTGAAGAAAGGAAGCACCGAACATTCAGTCTTCGCTGACGATGCTTCATCGCCGACAAAAACTGGCGGATCGTGTGCCACTGACGAGACGACCGCTAATCTTCAGAAGATGACGGGAATGAAGAAGTTTCAGGTGGTGAGAAAACGTAGCGCCGAAGCTCCCGTCGTACGACGAGGATCTAGTTTGTCCATGGATCTGCTTACGATCGTACTGGAAAAGGGTGCGCCGAAGAAATTGGGTTTCTCCATCGTCGGTGGTGTCGATAGCAATAAGGGCCGCATGGGAATCTTCGTGAAGGACATTATGCCCGGTGGGCAAGCCGCGGAAGAAGGTATGTCGTGTCATATTAGCACTTTGTCTTCCTGAGAACAAATAATGAATCAAACTTTGAATGATGGAATATATTATCGTAATAATCAGACAAAACATCTTGATCTAATTCATCGTTTGCTCGTAATGTTGAAGGTACTCTGAGAGCGGGAGACGAAATTTTAGCCATCAACGGTTCCTCATTGGACGGTCTAACACACGGAAAGGCGTTGCAGATGTTCAAGACCGCAAAAGCTGGAAACTTGGTACTTCACGTCGCCAGAAAGGATCCAGCGCATAAACGGTTGTGCTGCAAATCATACGATTTAGAATACTATACTTATAAATATTAACACGGTTAGTTTTTGCTTCGCTTTACATTAACAATCACAACCTTTTATTGTTTTTTTTTTTTTAATTTTTAATACTGCCGTCATTATCCGAATAAAATACAAATGAGATCTTCGGAAACTGCATCAGAAAACGAGAATAATCGAGATCTAAGGGAATATATTGATAGCATGATGAAGCTTTGCTATTTGCTTTTGATTTGCGATTAATTAACTGGTGATAAATTATTTTCTATGTGATATCTCTATAACAGAGGCTTTTTTCTGTTACAGGTACGTTACACAATCAAAATCGTACGATTGTCTCGACAAATTAACAAAGTCCGCTGATGAATAAAATATTATCTTTAAAAGACTCTTCGTTGCCGAGAACAGCTTTGAATTAGTTTGAGAAAGATATGATACCTTTTTACAAAGTATGACTTTGGTTTGAAACTCCCGGATCAATTTCTCATAATTCTGCTAACATCTCACAAATATTATACGTACTTTCAATGACTCTTTAAGTACACAAAGTGTATTCGTGGATGGTGAATGAACCATGGTTGATAAAATGTGTAACAATTAATATTTTTTTGCTACTGAATAATGTAAAATTATTATAATTTTCTCTTTTTTCTGATTTAATTTTTTTTTTTTTTTTCACGAACATGTTATTTCTTGTCATGTTTCACGAACACGCAACATATTAATTCTTTGCACTCGAGACGATTTCGGCTATATCAGAGAAGCATTTTACAGGTACTTTAAAATCATTTATACTCAGACAAACATATAAAAATATAATAAAATTTCATTAATTTATTTATTTTTATAATTTATTTTGAATACAACAAAAGTAGACGCCGCTCGAGTAGACGCTTCAAATCGGCGGGGCGCCGCAGCGGCGCCGCTCGAGTGCAAAGGATTAAAATTCTCTAAAAACCATCTCAGAAGTAAAGAATGTAGTTCGCACGTATTTAATTATTTACGCTTTTATATATTTCGAATTTAACATATATGTTCCAGAAAACAGAGAAAGATAACGATACACTTTGAAAAGTACTGTTGGAATTACATACATTACTGCCAAACGCATCTGTGCCTTTTTTCGTTTTGTTTGGAATTCGCTATCTCGCGTATAAACGTTATATTCAAACGTTAAAGAAATGTTGTAAGTGAGAAACTAAGATGTGTAATTGCTTAGCGACATGATTTGCGCATCCTTAAGGCTTCTGGGTATTTCTGCAGCTTCTATGTTTAAATTATATGATGTTAGTGGTGAGAGATTATGTGAATTTTTGTTTTCTGTAACTTATATCAAAATAAAGTAGGTTTTTTTTTTTTTACACCCCACCAGTGTTCGAAAGTTTAAATTGGTGAAACTGAAAATTTCTTTTTCGGTTTACAAGTTAGTATTGAATGAGTGCAAAAGTTTTGATGGATTTTATGATAGAAAAATGGAACGAATAATTTTATTCAAAACGATTTATTTGTTTTACCGGTGCAACATTAAAAGATATAAACAAGTGGATTACCAGATTACTTGGTAGAGTGAATAAATCGTTTTTCATAAAATTACTTGTTCCATTTTTCCATCACGAAATTTTTTAAAACATTTGCACTCAACAATAAATATCTAAAAATCTTCAATCTCAAATAAGGTCTATTGTCACCGAAAACAGACGTTAAACGTATAAATTGAATTACACACGCAATTATATATATACGCATATATATATATATATCGATACAGAAAAAAGAAATAAGAAAAAAAAAAGTTTTCGGTGGAGTTTTGTCACTTTAAGCTTTCGAATACTGATGGTATATACTGTACAGATACGTATATATACCCAGGAACCTTAAAACCATGTCCTGTTAGATATAATACGCTAACAGCTTGGAATATGGTTATATAGAATATATTATAAGATTTAACATATGTTTTTACTCGAAAACGTATTTTTGTATAAATCAATTTGCAAGAAAATTAAGTACGTAATTATTTTTGTTTAACAACACATGAGAGTCATTGATTATGTAACACATTGCTATACTAATTAATAATTTTCATTATATACTTAAAGAGAGACTGACATTACGATAATGTCTACCTGTAAAATGCTGTGATATTGATTGTAGTCGCATTCTGATATTATACGACTTGTATTTAATAATAATAAATGTGATTTTGTTAAATAAAATGATAATTTTGAAGTTTTTATATTTATTGAAATGCTTTATTCTTCTCATAAATATAACAATAATAAAAATTTCTACATAATAACAATGTAATAACAATAATACTATAATGTAGCAATAAAAATAATTTCTACTTTCTATTATATCTTACAATTGTTTTCGAAATGTTTAAATCAAAGACGCGGTGAAGAATCTTACTTACACAAGTATTTTTATATCTCGATACTTATTCTTGCATCGATGAAAACGCCATAAAGTAAGACATTCCGCCTCGCACCACCTTAAATTGAATAGAAAAATTCACACCTATCAAGTTTCTTATATGCAGATTCTTGTACTAGCTCATCAAAAATTCGCGGAATAGGCGCGGAGTCTAGAGAGCAACAGAGACGGTTTCCTTAGCAGTAAATAGCGCTTACGAGCGCCGTAACTGTAACAATTGCTTGTCCAATTGCGTCGTGTCGATAATGTTCACTGCTCTTTCTTCTCCCTATTTTCTTCACTCTTGTCCTTAGATTACTGCGCCTATTCCGCAAATTTTTCACGTGCACTGTAGATACTTACCGCGGCAAAAACAGTCATTGACAATGGAAATATATTACCTGCAGTCAATCGACACGGTATAATACTTCTGTAAAGAGTTATAATTAACAATGATTTTAGTCTGGGTGAGAACTTGTACCATTCCGCCGCGTATCTGGAAAGATCGTTTTTGAAATCTGATTTTAAAACATTTTTTTACTAGGTCAGTAAGTTACACGCAACATTGGGATATAAATCAAATAAGTTTTTTGTGTAAATCAACTCGCGAAGATTCAAAAATATGGAAAAGAATGGTCAATACGAGCAAAAGGAGATTCCAAATAAATTCTTCTCCTGTTTTGTCTTATGTCGGAATTGCAATTTTCATATTTACTTTACTTCATGTCAAAAAATGTATGTTGTACATATAGTAAATTATTTTAGTTTTGCTCATTGTTACAAAAGAAGGAATTGCGTTAGCGCAATTTTTTGACATGAAACGGAAGAAACGCAATTTTGATTTCGCACACCTCGGCACGATTAATTTTTTTAATTATAAATATGTGCGAAAATGTAAAATAATTATTACGCTCGGTGGAATATATTCTGACTTTCGTCCATTAATTTCTGACCGGAGTAACACAGTATCAGTAATTGTAGCATCGCTCCCACAATTATAAACAGATATCTAATCAGTTCCTGCACTTGATCTAACACATAGACGATCTACAAAATTATTAAATGTGTTAAAGATATATACTGTGCGTATATACTTATTTTTTATTTTACGTATTTTATTGTTTATAAAATTTATCTGTAAAATGACAATGCTGAGATTCATATATTTTTAATAACTCATGCTTGTGTTATCATGTAAATAATTATTTAACTTTCTTACACGAATTCCAAGTATACTAAAACATCCGCCAATAATTATAGTGAAACTAAATCCGACAACCTTGTGCGCGTCGTCTAACATGTTGACAAATCTACGAAATTATTTTTAATGAATCGCGTATTTTCATATGATTTTTCATAATCTTTCTTATTTTATTTACGTAACACATGAGTTTGATCAAATATTTTTTTTTTACACGAAAAAGATCGCTTACTCCACAGCGAGTTGATGTTTCTTCAAACATTGAATATACTTTTGATATATTATTCCTTCCCCGTATAGTTTATAATCTCTGTTCTTACTGGTTTTGTTGGCGCGCACAATAGATACTATGTTTTCGACTTGCTTACTGTAATACGATTTTTGTGATATTTTACACGCGAAGTAGCGTGTATTTATTATACATTACCGTTTTACCTTATTTTTATACGCACCCAACTAGTTTAAATAAACCACACGCGTGTGTGGTACACATTATGTGCAAAGTGTCGACAGCTATCATGATGGACACACCTACTACGACCATGAAAGAGGAATAAAAAAAAATCGGCCAAAAATATTTATATTGATTTTTTCCGTAATAAACATACACTGCGATGTTCCGCTTGCGCGATTCATTAAGTGGCATTATAACGTCAAAAAGTATTGGCCCTAACGATGGGATTGTTACAAACAGTGTCATCATGCTATATACCACTACTGCAATTTTATGAGAAATCTACGTACGTATATAATATATATAAAAAATGTACACGATTTTTTAATTTTGATATAATTTCTGTACTCACTTGTGTAATAAATTGTAAATTGTTTCCCTAAAGCAGAATAATGTTTTAAAACTCGAACTTCCGTGTCACTCGAAAATACATTCCAGTGATTTTCTATAGTTTTATATAAATGTTGAAACTATAATTTGTAACAAACAAATTTTTGTAAAACCGATCAAATGCACACATGAAGTAGAAACGGTTTTTATAATTAGTGTAAAGTTTTTTAAAAAACATAATTTATTCACATATATATTGAACTTTTGATACTTACCTTGTTGCGAAACACAACCTGATTTAACAACTTCGTAAGAAAAGCCATCGATATGATGAATTCGTACAAGCATTCGAACAGTATTTGATCGTTGTCTGACTCGTATATAAGTGTTCTAATCTGCAGATAAATTATGTCACTATCGTAAGATACATATCCATCATGTTAGAACATAGTGTTGTTTAGACATTTAAGATAATCTTAAATTGCATTAAATTTTGTACGTAAAACCAATCGACACCGTATTACCTCAAATGAAACATAACTAAGGTGAATCAACAACCAAAATACCACTAAAAGATCTCTTACAAATTTAGATTGGTAGGGCCACAGACCTAAATTCGATAAAAGTATTATATTAATCTTGTACTCCCGATACACATTTGCTAGCATGGTTTGCTTCGATGAGAACTGTGACAGAAATGACAGAGTGAGTCTTGCGTTGCGTGTCGATCGATTTTGACGCGTATTCGCCGCGCAACTACAAAATTATAAATGTCAAAAAGAAGAGAATTCTCTATCGCGTAATAACATGTCTGTCTTAGAAACTAACTTGACAATCCTGACATTCGCATTAAGTAAAGTAATGGCTTTGCACGCGTGACACAGCGCAAGTAACTATTTTATTCTCTACATAATTGGTTTATCGATAACTCGCTTTTTTTCATATGGTTTGTACAATTGTCACAGTTAATTTCAACTGTTGCAAAAGACGCACGTATAATAACAGTCAGTTTTTTTAGCGTGTATCTGAATAGAGAATCCACTCGAACAGCATAATATATCCTCAGAACAATTCTGAATATATTCCCGAACGTAAATAGAATATGTTTGAGATATCATCTAAGTAAATAGGATATAAAATATTCGTTCTCTATATATAGTTAGAAAATATATATAGAATTAGACTTTGGTTACGGTATTTAAATCATAGGAACGCACAAATTAAAGATATAGTCCGCTCATAATTTGCTTGAGTACATATTAAATAATGAAACATAACAAAACACAAATTATATTAATAAATTATTAAATATAAAATAAATATATATATAAATAAAAACGAGAAATTGATTGACCGATAATTTTATTAGAAATAAAAAAAATTACTTATCAACGCTCGCGCCTGTACGTCTTACATAATCTACACTAATTACGTAATACGACAGAGCCGAAGAGAGTCTGTTTTTCTTGACGAGAGAGTCAATTTCTGAACTATTTAAAGATCACTTTGCGCGTAGCTGTGTAATTATTGCTTTGACTGGCTCGCCTCAAAATCCGCTTTCAAGATTATCTATTTATCGCGCGTTTCAGAGAAGTGTCCCGAATCCTCTAACGACTGCGATTCCTTAGTGCTGATGTCCGTTAATAATAAACTCTCACGTATAATTGAACGAGTTTTGAGTTGAATCGAGTGGGAAGGATTTCACGCCGCTACACGAACCGCCGTCATCCATGATATGCCTCTGTAACAATTTATTTCGCTTTTTTTTTTCTCGTTGATTTTTGAACTCTAAATCAATCGTTTACCGTCGAGTTACGTCGCGATATTTGTCTCAACATTTATAGGAAGTTCATTTCGCCGTCACTTTGGACAATCTCCAAGTTAAAGCGTACGCGAGAATATTCGCGTGAATGTTATCGCAAACGATCCGGTAAACCAGAGAGACGATGTGGTAAACCAGGAAATCAGGTATTATGTGCGAACTTTTAAGTAAATGTATGCGTTCAGAGAGAGAATGTTGAAAAGTGTATGCGATTGCGGAAAGTATTCAAAAATATTCTATTCATAAAAGTGACTATTATCTATTAGTAAAAGTAATTATAAGTCTTTGTATAAGAATAACCAGTTTTATTCTTGTTGAATATTCTTCAGCGCGGTGTCCATTTTCCATGTCCGTCCAAGACGTTGTTTCTCATGTTCTCCGAGTATAATTCGTCATATGAGTTCTTTTCAATTTGACACTAACATCCTCAAGTGTCATGCGCGACGTCGGTAAAAGTGTTACATGAGTAATAACAGGATAAACTTCTGTTCTGTTCTTTATTGAACAAAAATCAACTCCAGTCACTGTGTTGGAGATAGTGGAATTTAACGTGGAATCACTCTCATACAAATTATTGAAGAAAAAAAGAAGAAGAAGAAGAACAGTTCCTCGATCTTTCAACATATCGATTCGAATTAACGTAATCGAACGGAGTAATCGTTCAATGCGTGATCGATTTTGTTAAGTTAATCGTCCGATAATCAATCGATCACGTTACCTAGCAATTGGTCTTAAAATTGATCTTTAATTTATTAGTAATTCGCACGAGAGATTTTTTTTTGCGAAGAATCGATATCTCGCGAACATGATGTGTGATGTAATACGAGTCAGCGGATATATACTGACTGACCGCTATTAAATCGTTCTGCAAGAGGAAAAAGAGGTTTTCGCTTTTGTGCACCGTTTCTTTTCAGCTTCTTGTTCGATCAGTTGCCGAAAGAGCACATATAAGGCAAAGTTTCTTTCTTCCTCTTTCAGATCACCGATTAAATTGCCAGGCAGAAATGAATCGGTTCCGCGAGAAAGAGAGGGCTTTCCCCTTCTACGCGCTTCCTTTTACTTCAGTGGCCGAAAATAAAACTCACGTACAGAGGATATTCATCGTCTTCTTCTCTGGCAAAACTGATATTTATATCTATATGCAGCATACAGAGATCCACACACGTGTGTGTGTGCGCGATAAGTTTTATTCTTATATTTTAAAATGCAATGTCTATTTTTAAGCTTTTACGTAAAAGCTTAAAAACATTTTTACGTTCGATAAATTACACTTCGGCTCTCATCTGTCAACGTTTAAACCATAGTACAGTATGCAATCAGAAGAAAATACAGATAGCATAAATAAGTAACACACTTCGTACGAATTTACTTTGACCCAAAGACCCAAATAAAATAAAAAGTATTTTATTGTATTCTCACCAGAACATGAGCACCAGCATATCTTGCTTCGTGCTTAAAAATTATATAAATAAATAAGTGACTCGTTGCTGCATGCGCTTTTGTTCAGAAATATTATTATAAAATTAAGAGACGTTTAGGAAGAAACATTTTTTTCGTCTATATATCCGTACACGTTTGTTTGGGACTGTGTCAGGTCTTCGTTTTGAAACTATATTATTAACTTTTAAATTTACATTTTAAATGGCTTTGCGTGACGGAGAGCAAGCATATATTATTTCACATACGTCACGCAATAACACAGTTGAGAACAAGCAGTTGTTTTCCATCTTATTTTTATCGAACAATTACTTTTTTTACGCTCGTACAATTTTCAATGCGTGCCCCGACTGTCATTAAATATGCAGGTACAGTCATATAGTCTATAAAGTTGTCTATAAATAGAGCTTAAGCAATCATTTGACGCGCGGAGTAATTTAATCGTTTCGTATCATTGCTTGCTCAATGCAAAAATAGCACAGAATTACACAGCGTATGTAATTAGATTAAAGGTAAGATTATGACAAAATAAATAAAGAAAATTCTTACGTCGTTTTTTTATTCTAAAATATTACGTACGTATTTTTTAAACACAATATCTAAAGGTGTCATTTAGCCTCGGTCTGATAGCATCGCATGACGCTGTCAATACGATAGTTGCTGTCAAATACAAAAGTTGACGTTTTCATTTACGCTATTCTTGCAGTAATTGCATGTTGTTTATTTTTCTATTTGTTACAATTTTTTAATCGCGAATTGCGATCGTTGATAGATCGGTTTTAAGATGATTTGTACGATCGAGCGGAAGAGTTTCCACATACGTCAGTACGATGTGGAGAAAATTTTGATGGAAATGTTTATTACACACACAAAATTCGCATTAGCGTGATAGTTACGTTTCTCATTTTACAGTACGTATATTTTTATTAAATCTAATCACTTTACAAATATAATTGTAAATGTACTTACAGTTTCATGCGGAACACGAGTAGACCAAAGCAACGGGGGAATTTGATCCGTGAAATTTAATCTGCGGTTGGTCTGAAAAATATAAGTGAATCTCCACAGGTTTATTTCACGTTCATTTCAATGTTTATGTAAGAATAATAGGATTACATAAAACTTTCCAGCTTTCAGGTGTCACATTTGTCAAGCGCGGAGCGTCTGACGCTAATAAACTACGCTGAGGCTCGTGGTGCGCGCCTTTAATCGTCGTGGAAACGTGTCATCGCTATTTAGCGCTCATTGCGGAAGAGTTACCGGACGGTTTTCTACTGAATTCAAATGTGCTATCAGGAATTGATCAAGAGAAAAAAAGAGTCGAGTAATTGAATTAAACTTTTCATCTCCCGCGCGCGCAGTAAATCTTTTCTAATATTATCTCGCGGTGTATAAAAGCGCGGTAATTTTTGACGGTCAAGGATGTCGCGTTTGACGCGTATACCACATCATTTTTCAATGTTCAGAAAGTTTCTCAAAGTTCTAAATATATATGTGTGCGTTAGGAACAGTTGTGACAAAGCATTAAATACGTTGAATTGTGTGATTGTCTCGGATCACTTTCCCTAAAAGTTAAAAATTTGTGTGAATTTCCTGATTGTTCGGGATGGAATCTCTTCGTTTCGCAATTCGGCGCGTGTTTTGTTCCAAATCAAATTTGTAGCAAAAAACATACAGAGTGTGTGTGCGTGTGTGTGGAATGATAATATTATACGAGAGAAAAAAAAAGTATTTTTTTAATACAAGAGTAGAATCGTCACTGATGTGGATAACCACAAAAAGAGATGTATATCACTTTCCGATGTTTCGAAACTATTAAGCGGCCAGCTTGCGAGATTATGCGGTCTCGAGAAGCGCGAAGGTAATTTATCGGAAGAGATAAATTTCGTCATTTGGAAATCCGGATGAAACTATTCAAGTCATCAGTTCTCTTACGAACATCTTCTTGAGAAATATATTTCATAAGAAAAATGACCGCATAGATCGTTGATTGGAAAAATAAAAAACACACACATATGTGACAAAAATTATTTTATAAAATTAAAAAAAAATAAATCTACTTTATCTTTGCAGCTAACACCTTATATCAGGACCCTGTTTGGAAAAGTAATCGCGATTACTTTTATCGCAGAAGAAATGATTTGTTTTTCAAGAAGAAGAACTTTGTGATGAACATACGAAACACTTAAAATTTGTAAATAATGAATTTATTTGTGTTCATGTCATTATTATTATTATACTTTTGATGCTTTTTTGAGAACTTTCAAAGTGCAGAAGATCAATTTATTTACGGCAATATTCAATGTTCAATATTAGACACGTTCGGCGATGATATTGTGAAACAGTTTCAAAATTTAAAAGAGTAATGTATTCATAAAAGTGAAACTCTCTCTCTTCAGGTTGAGACGGGCAAATCTGGTCTGTGTCGTATATTGGTCAATGGGACACCGATATTCACAACAGATCGCACAGCGAACGTGCGAACGTGCCGAGTCAAATACATATAACTCAAATGATTTACGTCGATTTTTCTTAGCTTGTTACATTTTTGGACATTTATCGACTAGATTTGCGTAAATAGCACAGATTCTATAAATGTGATGTATTTGATTATACCATTAAAAAACTCGTTATGAGCGAGTGGTATTGATATAATATTGCAAAAAGTAGTATTAAATAATTTTGCAAAAATACGTAATAAGCAGAGAAAATATTAAATGTAAAAACATTTGTTATATAACTACACACTCACTTAACGTAACGTGAATTATAAACATTACGTTGTTATTTACTTGTTTGTTTTTTCACTTATATGGTGTAACAATTCGTAGCTTATAATTCTCTCGGGACTGTTTTTGTTTTAATACATATCCGTAATAACAAGAGAGCAAGCAATTAGTTTACGCGTGTTTTACGATACAAAGAAATCGCATCGGACGAATTTTCCTCGAGGAGGATACTGGAGTGTGACATTCACCACTCATCTACCACCACGCGCATCTGCGCGTATAAAAGCAACGTTCGTTACCGCGCGCTTAGTTTCATTCCGGATTGTGAAACAACACTTTCAACGTGAGTACCACAATCACGTAGCACAATATCCTTAGCACGTTGTTTCCTCGTACGGCGCAAACAAGCGAATTTTTGTTCTTGATCAAATCTGTGCAAAACACACGCTGCGCGCATTTAAAATCATCCCGACGCGAACGAAGAAAATGAAAAGTCCGCGTAATAATAAGTGTGTTGTTTGAAGTGTCGCATTTTTTTTACGTGACTTCCGTAATTTTTACAACTTTCCCTAATGGCAGAAATATTAACTTCTATATCGCGCGCGCGCGCGTCTCTGGTAAAAACAAAATTTTCTCCGAATTTTTTACACTTTATTTCTCGGATATTTAATGTACAAATTTTTATACACTTCTCAGATCTTTTTCAATACGACTTTTCCAACACAGTTCGCGCGATATAAACCGGTATCCTCTTACAAAAGTACAAGTTTTTTTTTTGCGCTCCGTGTGAGAGGCACAACGACGTAATAAAATTCTCCATAAAAAAATTTGTTCCAATTTCACGACCTCGACCAGTAAAGAGAGATCGGGTACAACGCTCTTGGGATGCAATGTACGTCGTTTGCTTTCGATTCACGAAAGGAACTCTCGCAAAATAACTGTCGCTGCCTGATTCACGAAGAGCGACACATTTAATTTTCAACATTTTTCAAGCAATCGCAATTGAATTTTGTTCGGTTTTCAGATGAAATTTCACGTCACGGTGCTGGCCACGTTATTTCTGGCGGCCGTAATCTCCGCTTATCCCCAGAAGGACGGGCAAATCTTCAGTAACGAAGCGATAAGACAAGCGCAGAACACTTACCTCATCCCTAAAGACGCGACCATACAAAAGGTACAAGAAGGAATCGAGCTTGCCGCTTACGAGTCAATTCCCGGCGATCAGAGGATCAATCTCTTCGAGATTCTGGGCGATCACGTGCCACCTGAGGTGGTGAACAATCTCCAGAGTCAGATCGACCAGATAGGCCGAAATTGAATCTCTTCCTCTACGTAACATCGTCGTCATTGTCATCGTTGTGTAAAAACAGTCATGTATCAACGTCCTGTCCTCTGCGCGCGCTTGTAAAAAATAATAATTTATAAATAAACGATTCTCCTTTTGTATCTTGCTTTTGTACTTAATAATTTTCTTTATAGTAATGTAGAGCAATGTTTTGTCTCTTTCGTAAATAAAATATCTGAAAAAAAAAAAAAAAAAGCAATTTGCGGATTTTACGTTCATGCGCCCATCAAAAATTAACAACTCCGATGACATTCGTGCGCGCGAAATAAGATGTAAGTGTTGAAACACTTGTCGTATGTACGTACAAGTTCATTAATGTATCGAGACGTCTATCAAAACCTGTTTTGCATCGTAATTGACATTCCGTCTAGGAAAAAAAAAAAAAAATGTAGCGTAGTTCATCTATCGTCACACATCAATCACGTATTCTCTTATGAGAATGTTAGTTAGCGAATTATATATGCAGCTAACGCGATATGTCGCGTAGAGAAAGTTGCAATACCACCCGTCAAAGAAGCGCACTTTCACTTCTATTCGCCGTGTTGTTACACTAAGCTGTTCTTCTGGAGGTTTATTACATGACCATGTCGAGAAAATTTCAATAATCGAAGACTAAATAAAATTACGAGTTCGCGCGTTTCCCGTTTCCTCCTTGGCCAACAATTTCGTTGTTCCATTGTTGTAATAACACATATCCGTGCTGAAGGAAAGATCTCTTTTTTAATTTTATTTATTTTCATACAGTTGTGAAACTTTCACTTTCCTTTGCACACGCACAGTCTCTCTCGCGCGTGTGCAAAGCAAACCCATCAAAAAAGTTGTTATGTAATAATGTAAATTTCGATTATCTCTTACGCGCTACCCGATGACACGTGAAATCTGAAAAAAATAGTGACCTTACTTTATCTTCTTTGGAGTTTTTTATATTTTTATATATGTATATATATATCTCTCTCTACACACTATATTTTTTAGATTATCCATCTACTAGTTATCTATAGTTTCTACTGATAATCGCGAACAATTTTTCTTTTTCGAGTATGTGTATATAAAAGAGTGGGTTGCTTTAATAAAAAAGTCATTATTTTTATGTATCAACATTACATACATTTTGGAATATAAAAACCACAAATGGTTGTAAACATTTGTACATTAATGATAAATAACTTAAAACTGGTTTTATTTCAGATTAAAGTACAAGTATGAGAACTACGCAAATGAGTTTTTTTTTTTTTGTTTTTGTTCTGACAACAACCTTATACCGGCTTTCTCCATTTTTTTCGCGTGCGCGCGAGATTCGATTGATTTTCGTTTAAGATTTTTCGGTACACAATACATATGGGCGTAATATAAGAACTATTGTAAAAGAATATATTTCTATACGCCTTTGTACGCCTTTTGAATGAAATTTAAAACTATGACAATAAAAGTATTGTCTGTTCTTCTAAGATATACACATTTTTAAAACACCAATTGTGTGTAAAGAGCCAATAATATAAAACATTTTAAAATATGTAAAAAATTCAAAGTTTATAGCAAATACTAGGAAAGATCTTATTGGAGAGCCCGTTTAACATAATGAATCATATATTTATCATTAGTACATTATCTTGCATTTCTCTTCTATTATTTTCTTTATACACATACAATAACTAATCTCTATGCTGGGAGATGCTTGTATTAATGTTGTCTTACATGTGGATACGAATTTCTATTGATTTGACAAGAACTTCTATTGATTCACAAATATCGCAAACGTGTAAACTTCGAAACGTGACTGTTTCTTGATAATGCTTCGTGATACGAGGTGCTTCGAATCGTCTTCGACCGCGGTGTGTTGCTCCAAAAATCTATTGATAGATCTTAATATCGTCGGACAAGAAAATGGAATGAACCATGTTCAATCTTAGAATCTACATTAATTAATCGCAAATGTCAAAATTATAACAAAAAAAAAAAAAAAAAAAAAGACAGAAAACAGAAAGGAAGTGAGAATTCCATCTTTTAATAGGAATACAAAACAAATTAGGAAGTACATATGAAATACATACATGCATCCCTAGGTATAAAATGTGATCTTATATTAAAATGTTATTCTTATGTACACTTGAAAGCTCACACAGATATACGGCTGCAGGATGTTAACGTAACTCTCAGACAACAGACTCGAACGAAGAACTTGTACTCCAAATTCGTGAACAGTTCGAACCAGAAACATTTTGTGCCGTCTTATTCTATTATAATTTATGACAATTTTGTTATTTTGTTAACACATGTTGTCCCGTTTTATGATACATTTTGTTTGCGCAATGACGTGTTACGTAATTTATGCCTGTACCGCATGCGTCGTTACAAAATAAGCCTCGCTAAACTTTTCCGAACTGCTCGAGTATCAAAACTCGGAACAATTTTAACACTCGAGCTTGAGATTCGAAAGCAATTCAATTAGTTCGAACGTTGAGACCTCGAAATTCTTCCCAACCACTCGTATAAGTAAAATTTATTGATGCTACAAACTAAGAGTGCATACAAAAAGAAAATACTTCGAACGACAAAGCAGTCACTCTCAAATTATAAGGTAACATCAAATATTTCAATCGTTTCTAATGCAAGAAAATGTACTATATTTCTTAGCTAAGTTAATGGTTAGGTTACTCGCTATAATCTTAAATACGAAAGTACTTAGAAATAATGTTGTATTTGTTGTGTATCTTCCTGTGTGCTTCTTTCTTAGTGCGCGAGTACTCTCCTTCACACACGTTTACTTCCTAAAAAAAATATATACATATAAATGATATAAAAATGTTAAAGGAACATAACAAAATCGCGAATAAATCGATTATTTACCTAGACTTTTTAGGTGACCTTCCGTTTCTTTCCGAACTGTCCTCGCGAGACCGTTTTTTACTGCTGGACGAGGAATGCGACGACTTACTTTTGTCATGCTTATCGTGTCTATCGCTCTTTTTGGGGCTACACAAACAAACACGCCAATTGTAACAAGATACGCTTATCACAAAACTTAAAAGTAATCACCTGTGTTTGGACGATTTGGAAGGAGACCCTTTCTTGTGCGAGCCCCCACTCCGTGATCGATCCGTTCTTTAAAAATTACCAAAACACAAAACTCATTTGAGTCAAATTTATAAATTTTTAAGAAAAAGATTTTGTCTATCTTATGCGGAAATATCAGGTATTTTTCAGTACAAAGGTATCATAGTTTTACCTGTGTTTGTCCGGTGATCGCTTGTCCTTGCTGCTGGACACGCTTTTGCTTTTCGAACTCGAAGAGCTCTTGTGCTTGGAATTATGTCTTAGAGTACGAAACAGAAAATGTATTTAAGAATCAATATGATCAATAAAATAAATACATACGCGTCAAAATATCAAGTCTATTTGAATATATACCTGTCTTTTGACGGAGGTGTAGATTGTCTTCGATTGGCTTTCTTCTTCTTATTACTGGAAGTATAATCGTCGCGGTAACGATCATCGCTTCTTTCTTTGTCCTCCTCGGCCGCTTCTCGCTCCAAATCCGACCAATCCTTGCCGGATTCCTCAGAACTACCCAATTCTTCTTCTAAAAAACGTAGAATCAAAAACAATATTACAAACTTAAAAAAGTAAAACCAAAAGAAAAAACAATAGAATAACGATGTTTGACAAAACAATACCTTCGCTATCGGTATCTTCAGAAGCTTCAGAATATTCGGAATCATCGTCAGATTCTTCCTCGCTATCCATATCTGACGGCTATAAACAAATTAAATGCAAGTAAGATTATCAATTTATCAATTCTATTTGGTTTGGAGAAAATTTTTTTTGCATACAAACCTCATATGCATCATCCTCCTCCTCTTCTTCATCTTCAACATCCTCTTCGTTTTCCGCATCACTTTCAGGATCCAGGAATGTCCATCCTCCGCTATCGAAGAATCCCTCAGGATCATCAGTTATAGTTTTCATGATCTTGGTCCAATTTAGAGACTGAACTCCTTCCGAGTATCGAATATCACACGAACTGAAAAAAAGAATAGTTAAATTATAAATTTAATTATGTAACGACAAGATTATTCGTTTTGTTTTAAATAACAAACATGTGTCACTTACTTTAACCACTCTTTGACATGATCCAACATATTCATAGGGATGGCATTTACCATCGCCACTTTTCTATGATAATCTTTGAAAACGAAGATCATGTCGAAGTTCTTTAGATGAAACTGCACTCTTTCAAAGTGAACCAATTCAACATCTTCCAATGTAATGACAAACGGAGGCTGGAATTTGACATGACACGTACAATGTATATACAATAGTTATAATATTTTGTTTTAAAATAGCGACTTTTGATTACCCATTCTGTGAGATTGACCAAACATCCGCTGGTTGGTTGAAGCAAAACCGTACTTCTGTAAGGCGCACCAGGAAATCCCAAGTCACGAAATGGTGTATCAAATTCAATATCTTGTTTAGTCATTCCCTCAACCTTTATATGGCACAAATACGTATCGTTAATGCAGTTCAAACAAATGTGAATCTGTTAACTTCGTTTGACTTTGTACGCACCTTTTCGCAAAAGCTTTTAAAAGCAGTTTTTAATTTGTGTCTTAGCTCTCGTTCCGATTGTTCGGCAGCTAGATCGTCACGGTCGTGCATGTGTTGATGTTTGCCTAAATCTGTAGTTATTTCTCCAACTTCCGTATAAAACTGTACATCCAAGTGTTTCTTTTTACCAAACATGATGGCATGCTAAAAATATGAAGACAATATTAAAAATATATATAATACATACAACAATTGTTATAGATGTATAAAAATTTTAAACCTTACTAAATTTCAGTAAGTGAAAATTTTATATAAGATATTAACTTGATACATATACCTTTAAGTGAAAATGGAGCAGTATAATCATTTCACCATCGCATGGTTGGAAGAAAGCATTTTTTATGTTATTATAAAGAATATCCACTTTGTCACCGCGAACCGAAGTATATCGGAAACCGTTGACATGCGCTTCCAATCCACCCGTCATTCTTTTCGTGACTATATTCGGTCGAATGTACAAGTCCTTCAGCTTTGGATTGCCTTTGTTTTGTGACAATATTAAAGTGTCCTGTTTTACGAGATCTTCCTTCTCTCTCTCTTCCGCTTCTCGGTTTCTGTACTTCTTTTGGACCTCTTTGATTAATCTAAAAGCTGTGTTCAAGTTCGACGACGGCGCGGATATCTCGCCGGGCTCTTTGGTATTTGTGCTTCGATATGTCACTTCTTTGACAAACGTTGCATCAGGTTGAGGGTAAGATCCGAATTCATTTCGCGCCATTGTTGCTCCCGGATGGAAAAAGTTTATTCTAAGATACGTATAATCTCCTTCCACTGACTGGGAAATGTTCTTGATTGTTGATATGTGGAAAGGTACGGGAATACCAAAAACAGGTAGAATCACAGTCTCATACTTCTTGTCCACGTACAGCTTCAGTTCTCTGACTTCCGCCTCACGTGGCATATGACTTAGACTCTTGTAAGAGACGGTTGATTTACGTATTTTCTCCTGTTCCTTACCACCGGACTGTTGAGCCAGACGAGCCTTAGCGATCTCATTCAATTGTTGAGCTAACTCTTTCTGATGTTGCTTTCTCTTCTCTTCCGAACTGTGTTCTGTTCTCAATTTGGATTCTATTACAGCTGTTCTCTTACCGCGTCCCAAGATCTCGGGTTTTGGCTCATTTTCTTTACCACTTCCCTCCTCTTCGTCGTCCTCATCGTCTTTTACATATATACCGATATTCTTTACCTTTTTCTTTGCCGGTGTTAAGTTAGTAGCGGGTTGATCCTCATTCACCATAACCGTATCGCCTATGAAAAGAGCGTATATTTTTCCTTCTTTGTCTGTCGCATCTGAATTAGTGAGGTTCGCGAGACCAACATTGACATTGAAGACCATGCCCTTTTTGGCTACTGCGTGGGTTTTCGGGCCAATTAATAAAGAACTTTCCTTGAACTCGATACCCATGGCAAATCCGAAGTTCTTAGTCAAATGATTCAGCATTTCCGGTTTCTCATCTTTCACGAATTTGATGCCAGTCTCGTACACTTCGCTTATTTGTGTGCCAGCTTTTAACTTTTTCAAGATCTCCTCTTCAAGTTGCAGTAAAAAATTGTAATTTGTCTACAATATCACAACAAATTAGTACATGGTATACTTTAATCATTAATTTAATTAAATCGATAATGACAGCATTTACAAATGTATTACAAACGTAAAACTTTCATTTTTCAATTGCACACATACCTCAATTGACTTTGTAGGATTAACCAACAAAGTTCTCACTATATTTGAACAATAGGATTTGTAACGTGCTCCCAATGAACAAACAATGACGCCAAAATGAAGAGTGGTATTTTTATCACTAACGGCACTGAACTTGAGAGAATAATTTCCACCACTTTGTATAATCGCAGGATAGCACATATCTACCTGCGTCACATCTACTCCTGTTACATACTTTTTATTTGTGATAGCTGCATCTACACCTTCCGCCAGTTTCGAATGTTTAACTTTCTGCAATCAATACATACATATTGTAACTTTTTTTTCTGAAACATCATGAACTTGCATGTAGAACTGTAAAAAAGAAAGGGCACCTTATCGGAATCTATGATTTCCATTATCTGATCCTTAAGATATTTGGTAAAGACATCCATAGATACCAAACAAGCTTTCCTTATAGTAAGAATTTCGCTGTCTTCCTTTGGACACATGACATATGCAGCTGCTGCGCTTACATCCACCTAATTTTGCAAAGATATCCAATGTTATTTTCAAATTCATACATACAATACAAAAAAATCTTTACTCAATTATCTCGTATGCTTACCGTATCAAATGATTCATTTTTTAAAGCAGCTCTCCATGCATCCATAAAGGCACCAGGGTAATTTTCCTTCGAAAATACTCCCAGAGTTTTGCCTTTTTTACTTTGTTTCATTACTTCAATGAGTTTGGCAAAATTAGCTTTGTCTTCATCGCTCTTCAAACAAATATCCAAATACATCAGTGCCCAATGTCGAGATGTAACGACAACATTAACAGAAATAATCTAACATTTTTATACATACTCTGTCTCTCACGAACAATTTAACTGGAGGAACTCCCGTATCCTCAGTTTTCTGATTTTCCACTTTCCTCAAAAACTCAATTTTCTTTTTGCTAGCTAAAAAGGTGATTATTTCCTCCGCCAATATCATTATTGTGTCTGTGAGTTCATAGCTGAGCAACCATGTCTAAAAACATTTGCATATCAAAATACAAAATGAACAATTGCCCAATTTCTAATGCTTGCTTCCAATGCTACTCCCTTTGTTACATTTTATACAAAAGCACAAAAAAACATTAAGTACTTGAATCAAAATATTGCATTCTTCCGAGAAAACGCTCGCAATAGGTGTTGTAAAATTTGCTAAATAACAAAGATTTGAAAATCTTGAAACGCACGTACCTGCAACGCCGTGGACTTGCTGTAAACGATATCCTCGTCGGTGCCGACAGCCGAGACCAGACAGTCCATTTTACTGAAACTATCATCGGTGCCGACTTCTCCATCCTAATCGTTGAAAAGACAAATGGATTGTGAAAAATTGAAAAAAATCTCAACTTTTTATCGGGATTGTCGAAGAAACGCAACACGTGCGCGTTTCTATCTTCTAACGTGCTTACCTTCCAAGCGGCGTACATGCGCTTCATGCGCCGAAAAAACATATCCTTGTCAAGAGACACGTTTGCCATGGCGTTTGCGTTTGATTTTGACCCACGCACGCGGTCACGCAAGACCTGTTACTCTGTAATATGCGAAATTAGAAATTAACACAATCGCGATGTAAACGGTAAGGAACAAAACATTCGGGAGACGCGTGGAGATGCTTCGGCGTTTATCACATCTTCCTTCCTGTTCTCTAAAGATTTACGTCAAGTAGTGCGCAATATTAACAAACCAAAATCCTTTTCAACCGCCGACAATACAAACTGCTTGGAAGCGAATTACAGATACGGAGATGGCGGGATTTATACCGATTTATAACCAAACCCGCTAAGTACATACGCAACAACATACTCACCACCACCGCCGCGGTGACGCGAATTATGGCTTCTGCGCATAATAAAACGCCGACTGGGCCAGTCGAACTGGCGTCCCGCGTACTCGCTTCAGAAAATCCAAAAGAAGATTCTGCGTTTTCATCAAGTTCAAAGATTTTGATGTCGGTTTACGGTCTTTGCTGCTTGTTGTGATTGGCTTATTCGTTTGGATCAAATTCAGATATAAAAGTTATTGCCAATCATAAGCACCAAAAGCGCAAAAACCGACGTCTCAACCGTTGAGTCAGCTGAAAGCGATCAGTTGATTGGTTTTCTCCCGTCTCTTCTTATCTTCGGGTCTTGTTTTTTTGTGACTCCCGAAAAATACATTCAATTGACCGCGTTATGAGTTATGCAATTGGTCAATTTCACAAAAAACATAAAAAAAAAAATCATAAAATTTTGCCCGAGAATTCGAACCGAGATTTCTCGGATTGTCAATTCGAAATCGGAGAGCTCCTCCAGCAGGGTTACGTTCCAAAATTCTATCTTGGTTACTAAAATGCTACATTTCACGTCACGTGTACTATAGTTTTTGGTTACCAAAATAGGATTTTGGAACGTAACCCAAAAGGAGAGAGTTGTGCAAACTCTCGTGACTCTCGTCACGGTCGCTTCTGATTGGACAAAAGAAACAGCTGCCCGCTGGAGTACGTTCGTAAAATCCTACCCTTTACTCCTTTTCACTTTAGAACTAGGAGCTGTTTTTTTTCCTCCCTGTCACGTGACTTTACTTCGGTCACGTTTTTAAAGTCACGTGTTGCTTTTCCTTTTTTCTTTTGGTCACGTGACTCCTTAGCACGGAATAGAACCGTGTTCTCGTGTGAACAACATAACGTACGTACCGACAAATCGTGGACACGGCTACGTAGTTGCCAATGTGCACCACCCACATCGTGGGACATTTCGCTGGTTTACAAAAGACGGAAAAGCGATTACACATTCGCTTGTATAGGTCTGGCTCCTCTCAGTCCTCTCTCTCTGGGCATATATAATTCATCTACTAGCGCGCTCTGCATCGAATCTTTTCGTTGCATATACCCTTGAACTAGCATTTTTACCCTATGATGTCCGATCTCTCGCTTACACGCTCGCACACCACCAACACGCAAGCACGTGCGCGCTCGCGCGCGCTTTCGGTTTTGCAAGCGTGTGCGTAAGCGAGCGATGTGTTTACGTATGTGTGTGTTTATACATGTGTAACGCGCCATATACACAACCTGTAAATACAACCGCGTTTTCCACCGTAGGCGTCAAACGTCTCTCGCGCAAATCGGAATGCTCGAGAGAGCCGACCAGAGCTATTTCGTTTCCGCAACAAAAGTCCGCGCGAGTGTGATTCGTATATGTGCGTTCAATTTGGTTTTTGTTCGCTACGCTAAAAGCATATATTATATTATACATATGCCGCAATTGCGAATAGACGGCACATATGTGCGTACAATGTAACAAGCTCGCTCGTGCGGTAGAGAATTGCGGAATACTTTTTTTTAACCACGAGATTGATCCAACATCACTCTGGTTGGTGCGTTCACAGACTGACCGATTGTTGTAACAACGCGCGAATTTGCCTTATGCGTCGATTGACGAGCAGGTGGAGAGGTGAATTGAAAAAAAAAAAAAAAGGTGCGAATGATTAGAAAATAGAAATTGCTAGTGAAAAAAAAAAAAAAGAAATCAAAAGTGCAATTAGACGTACGACAGGTCCACTGGTCTGCCGCATCGAAGTGAGCGTGATTCGGTGTTTCACATTCGGAGCGAATGTCTTGGTAGATCAGTCACAATTATGAAAAGGTGCGTATTCTTTCGCCGTTCTGAGGAGAAACCGATTCCCGGAATTGCACGTATGTTTGGAACAAATCTGATCCCCTTTTGCGTCAACTAGAGGCGAACTGCGTGGCTCATATATCATGAATGTAAGTATTGTCAAAATAATTTATCGCATTTTAAATTTTAAATCGATTGTAAAATTTTTATTGCAATCTTTATCGTTGCAAAATTATTGGTTTTTTGTTTTTAATTATTTATACTTAAATACTGACGGTACACCAGTATTTATGCGTTTTGTTTATTGTGACTTTTAGTAATCTTTCATATTTTTGTCATTTCTATTTCTTTTTAATAATCTCTTATGTTTTTGTCATTTCTAATAATTATGTAGAAATGCGTCTTATATTAACAGGCTGGAAAATATTCATAAGAATTGTCTGATGACAGTCGATTGGAGTATTTTCTCTTTCACATGTGTCAACCATTTTCAAAATATTTCTGTTCTCTATCATTCTGGCACACAGTAGATGGCAATTTGATTATGTAACTCTTGTTGGATTATTGACCTAAAATCTTGGTGAACTTATTTTTAATGACATCCCTGGAATGTAATTATATCCTTATATTTATTTTTTTGTGTGACGTGGTGAATAACATCAGTTTGATTTACGAAGTTCACTTTAAGAAAAGTTTACTTTTCAGCTGTACTTTCTTTACATTTTTATTTTATAATCACGAGAAAAAAAAACTAAAAGAAAAACCAGATAAAAGAAAAATATGTACAGATAAAATCGGAAAGTACAGCCAGAAAATGTAGACTTATATGCAGCAAGGTGTTGTTTTTCTTCCTACGCTTCTTTTAATAAAACAATACAATATTCTTATAACAATAATAATATTCTAATAATATTCCTAACATTTAAAATTTATATAAAAAAACTACTGTGTGCTGTTTTAATGATTTTAGATCATTTCCTTACTAATTTTTAGTTGTCAGATGACTTTTATATAGAGATGACTTTTTACATATTTATTAATTTTGGATATGATAATTTCTTATGATAGAAATAGTTCTTTTCCCGATCCAAATTTTATGTGTGCTAGTGATACAATATTCCATTATTCTATTAAAAAAATATGTTATAATATGTATGCGATATAGTTCAAGAAACTAACTCTATTTAAAATTTTGGTTGTTAAAACTAACTAAACCTGTGTTTATATGTAAATAAATTACTTTCATACTATATTGATTGTTACTACATATAGTTTGTTTGATTCTAATACAGGTAGTCAGCATAGCAGAGAGGTGGTGTCGAGAGGGTGGTTGACACGCCTTCGTATATTTGAGATGATTGAAAGTGTATCACGCAGAGCGTTGAGTGGCTCCAGCGGGAGCTACCACGTTCGTGGTGCTGAATTAGCGAGAAATCGCAGATTAAAATCTCTGTCAGCTACTGTTACTTTTTTAGATGATACACAGCACACATTTCAGTTAGATGTAAATATTTCATTCAGTAGTGGTCTTTAGTAGATTTAATAATTTGTATCCAAGTAATCACAAAAAATCATAATATATTGTGCAGAAACGAGCAAAAGGACAAGTTCTTTTAGACTTGGTCTTTCAACATTTGGAACTCATTGAAAAGGATTACTTTGGTTTACAGTATGCTGAAAATGGAGTTAATGCAACTATTCCTACATCTGACGTAATGGTAACATCGTTTAAAGATATATATTTGCATTGGGAGTAGCTGTTTGATTTTCTGCTCTTTTCATTATTACGTGACATAGTACGCTATGTTTAGTTTACAATATATGAACACTTTTTTCAGAGATGGCTAGATCCTTCTAAACCTATAAAAAAGCAAATAAGAAGTAAGGGTAAAGATCATATTTTTATAATTATGTAGAATCTAAATTGTTCAAATGGTAGTATGTTTTTATTTATTGTACAATTATAAATATAGATACGTTTGTTTGATTTTAGGTGGACATTTCTTTTTTAAAGTGAAATTCTATGTATCCGATCCTAGTAAACTACAAGAGGAATATACCAGATATCAATTCTATTTACAAATACGGAGAGATATTTTACAAGGGAAACTACAGTTGCCACCTAGTACAGCTTGTTTAATCGCAAGTTATACAGTTCAATGTAATACATATAATTCATTATTATAATATTTAATATTTCAATGTTTTTAGTATATCAAAAATACATTTTGTTTCTTTGCACTTATAGCGGAATTAGGCGATTATCATCCGGAAGAACATGGGCCAGGTTATCTGTCACATTTGCAACTGATACCTGGACAAACAGAAGAAATGGAAAAGAAAATATCGGAATTACACAAATTACACAAGTCTATATCTTGCAATTAATCTTGAATGAATATTCAATAATTTGTTTCTCTTAGTTGTTTTAATATTAAAATAAAATTATTTTTATTCTTTCAGAGGACAATTGCCAGCTGATGCAGAATTTAATTTCTTAGATCACGCTAAGAGATTAGATATGTACGGAGTGGAATTACATAAAGCAAGAGTATGTTACTTCTAAAAACCAAGATTTTAAAGATAAAATATTTTTGAATATTTTGTTGTCAATTTATATCGATACGTTTATTTTTTTTTAGGATTCAACGAACAAAGAGATACAGTTAGGTGTTACATCAATTGGTTTGGTTGTGTTTCAAAATGGTATAAAAATCAATGTATTCTCATGGTCAAAAATAGTTAAAATATCTTTTAAAAGGAAACAATTTTTTATACAGCTTCGGCGAGAACAAGTAAGTTGGATTATTAACTAATTTACGGTGTTCCCCTCTTTATTAGATTTAAAAGATAAAAATGATAACAAACTTATGTTGCAGTCTGAAAATTACGATACATTGCTGGGCTTCAATATGCAAACTTATCGTAGTTCTAAAAATTTATGGAAAGCTTGTGTTGAACATCATACCTTCTTTAGACTTCACAGCCCGAAAATGCGGCCGAAACGATTTCCTCTTACTTTAAGTAGTAGGTTCACGTATTCAGGACGTACGGAATTTCAAACGGTTGAAGATGGGAAACATAGAGCGCGTGTGGAAAGAACATTTATACGGTACGATCAATATAATTACGGTTAATATAACACAGGGATTAATATAATAGTTTAACATTTTATTGAAACTTTTTTCATGATTTATATTTAGGTCTCCTAGCAAAAAACTCACTCACACTATTACGGCACCTGTAAGTGAAGACAAAGGAAAATTAATACCTCCCGGAAGATCCGCACGATCCTATGACAAGGTTCAGTCTCTCGGCGCTCGGGAACCTCGTCAAGCATGGGGAGAAGGACATCCAAGTGACGAGTAAGTTACAATTGACGTGATATATTTTTGCGCGTAAAATAAATTTGTATTACCGCGCAACAAGAAAAATGTCGTTTAAGCATATTTTTAGTTGGCATTTTTTTAGTTTTATTTATCTCCTCTTATAGTGAAGGTGGTTTTTTATCTTCTTTGAGGGAAGAAATAACAGGAAGCTATACTCAAGGTGGAGCTTTTTCCCCGGCATTGGGATCTCGAGTGTTTACTTACGCGGACGATGATACAACTAATGAAAGAAATATTTACGATCTGCCAGACTATAGCGAGCCTACAAGCTCACCAGCGCCACAAGTACGTCTAATTATTGAAAATAAAGATGTAATTAAATGTGAGAGCAAGAATATTTTACGAATACATATTGTTTTATTATTTCAGATATTAGAAGACGGTTTAGTTACCATATCGTTAACACCGGACGAACAAGGTCGTTTTGGTTTCAATGTAAAAGGTGGATTAGATTTGGATATGCCGATCTTGGTGTCACGAGTCGCTCCGAACACACCCGCTGATCGATGTTACCCGAAATTGAACGAAGGAGATCAAGTATTTATTTAAATACGAATCTTAAATTTTACTTGTAGATATCAATAGAATGCTTGATACTGATTAAAGTATAACTCATTTTTCGACACATATAATATAAAACGTGTATCTTTTCGCGCAGGTTGTTTACATCAATGGAATCGACGTGAGTGGTTTGTTGCATGAACGCGTGGTAAATCTAATACGGCAATCGCGCGATCGCGGAACCGGTGAACTTACGTTAACCGTCAGGCCTAACGCTCTATACAATGCATTAGCTGGTACCGATGAGACATCCGAAGAAGAACCGCCTTATAGGTACGTAACTCTAAATTACAGATATTTTTTTTACATATGTTACACAAAAATATAAACGCTCTGATTCTAATAATGTATTAACCGCAAGGTATGTGCCTGATGCACCTCACGCGGCCATTGGATCCGACGCACTGGCACAATCTATGTTATTGCTCGCGGACGGTCTAGCAAGCGGTGCTCTTATCGCGCAGTATGAGCAGTTGTACAGAAAGAATCCGGAACTCACGTCACTTGAATCAAAGAAGCCAGAAAATCAATCAAAAAATCGCTACCGAGATATATCGCCGTGTAAGTTAGAATAATTTGTAATAAAGAGTCAAAATATAACATTTTTGAAGTTGATGAAAGATGTAAGCAGAGATATATCTGTAAGATAGTTTATGTGAAATAACGTGTGCTTCTACAGACGATGTCACCCGAGTGATCTTGATGGGATCTACGAACGGGGATTATATTAATGCCAATTATGTGAATATGGAAATACCAGGTTCTGGCATTATTAACAGATATATTGCCACGCAAGGTCCGTTGTCTTCCACCGTTGCCGACTTTTGGCAAATGGTTTTAGAAGCCGGCAGTACGCTCGTCGTTATGCTGACGACTTTGGTTGAACGTGGTCGTGCGAAATGCCATCAATATTGGCCGGCGTACAATGAGACTTTGACTTTAAGAAATCTCACACTTACGTCCACTGCGGAAAACGTCGAGGATACATTTATTTTTAGAGAATTCATACTTCGCGATGTTAATGTCAGTAATGTCTCGTATTTCTGCAGCTTATGTATGCATGTAAACAATGTAAATATGTATATTAAGATGCGCGTTTTTACGTATATTTTTACAGACAGGGGAAGAGAGAGATATAACGCATATGCAGTATTGCAGCTGGCCCGATCACGGAGTGCCTAGCGATTGGCGGCAATTTACCACGTTTACAGAACGTGTCAGGGCAGCTCGTACCGGAATAGTCGAGCCCGCGGTTGTGCATTGTTCCGCTGGAATAGGACGAACCGGTGTATTAGTTTTAATGGAAACCGCCCTGTGTTTAATTGAAGCTAATCAACCAGTATACCCATTAGATATTGTACGCTCTATGAGAGATCAGAGAGCAATGATGATACAGAATGCTGTAAGTCAACGATCTTATTCGTTTTATCGTCAAATATTTGATGTTTTTTTTTCGAATATTAAGTGTGCAATATTATTCTTTATCCAAATGCGTAATTTTTTTTTTCAGAGTCAATATAGATTTGTGTGTGAAGCAGTTCATAAGGCTTACAGTGAAGGAATAGCCAAGCCACTTCCAGAGTTTAGTAGGTGAAAATAAAAAACAAAAAGGCAGCATTGTAATTATATCATTTCTTCTTTCACATCTTACATCATGCCACTTTAGATCATAGTTTTATACTTTGACAATAACGTATATATATTATAAAAAATATATATTTAATATATAGAATATTCTCTATAGAAAAAACATTTTTAGTGTGTAAAGTATATATCACATTTACATATAACTGACGTCCAGTGCTCATCTGTATTTTAATATTTCTGTGTCTCTACTCGTATTGTAGTTTTTACAAAAAAAAAAAAGTTCGATTTAGTGATATATTCTAGTAATTGGTTCAATTTCTCTTTACACAAGATATCATTTCGTGCAAAACAAAAATGTGATCACGTTTGTCTCGAACATATGTGTGTGGTAACTTTTTCTAATAATTTTAAAATATACATTTCTCTTATGCATATGATATATTTCTCTCGAAGAGAAATGTTAGAAAGGCAAAAACTTCTATTATGTATGATATATATATCATTAAATTTATACATAAATTAAAAACAGACATTTAGGTATTTAACAAAAAATTTAACATAATATGCAAATTTTAACAGCATTGAATAACGCGACTATTCGAATTTATTTAAGAAGTAATGATTTTATTATTCGATATATATTAAATAGAAAGTGTTATTATTGTCATAACAAAAACTACCAATATGTTATATTTATTAACAAAATATTTTTACATTAATTTTTTAGCGATAATAATCAAATTTTCTTGTGTGAGAATTTCATAAATGAATATTGTTGAAATTTTAATTTCTAGAAGTAATATATTGTTAAAAAATTCGTGTAAAATCAAAGAAAAAAAATATTAAAATGCATAAATTAATATGTATATTTTATAATATCACAAATTTGAAGTACAAGTATGAAAATAATGACAAGTATAGAGAATGTTTCAGATCTTGTATTACATCCCAAAATTATTTGGGAACAAAAATTCTATACCAAAACATATTAAAGCTCTAATAGATTTTGATTTATAAATGTTAAAAAAATAAATTACTAAAAAAAATTAGATAATCTAAAGTTTGCTCACTTGAGACGTGATGCACTGCATCAGTCTGAAATATTCTGAAATATTCTGTATACTAGGAAAAAAATCTCTTATTTAGATATAACAAACAAAAAGAAGTATCACACGCGATACAAACAAAGAATATATACAACAACTGTGTATCTCACTCACAATAGATATTTATAAATTTCCGCGCATTATTTATTTTTTACACAATAAACCAGATAATGCACTAACATATCTCTACATACAAAGCTTTATCTGTAATTTTTTCACAAACAGGCTTTTTTTCTGCTTGACATATTCGTTGAACTTTCAATAGTATAAGACTTCAATCTCATTGTATTAATAATACTAGCATTTTTTATAATCTATTTTTGTAATACTACAAAGTGTGTGTGGTACTGTGTAATAAACATTATATAAGAAAAGTAGTAGCCTGTAATCTTTCATGCGTGTCCAAAAGAAAGAAAGTTGATCTTTGACCGATTATAAATTGCGCCTATGAATGTACACACTTGAATGAATATATTTTCTTTATTACATATTGCTTTTAAAATGTCTATCACACTTAAAATGTATATTCTTTGTTAGCGCATGAAAGAAAGGAAAAAAACGCAAAATCTATGTCAATATAGTCTATATGTACAATAACTAATTGAACAAAAATCAAAGAAATCTTATAAACTATGAGAAAGGACAATTTACAAATTTTGCCACTAATATATAATTAAAATACGTATCTATATATTAGAAACCAAGAGTATATTTCGTAAGTAAATTACCTTTTCCCATTAGTTCTATGATTCTTTTCTGCAATGTCTTGACGCGATTTATATTTTTATCACATATTGTATAACCTTTTCGCTCCGAGGATTTTTCCTTTAAAATTGACCTCGCATTTTAGCTGAAAAAGTTAATAATAACCTGCTACCCCCCCCTTCAAAGTTAATTTTGAAGGTCAAAGAAGTAACCAGGATTTTTTTCAATTTTTTTCCTAAATTTAGTGCATTAAATTGACCTTATAAACATCTNAAGTTAATTTTGAAGGTCAAAGAAGTAACCAGGATTTTTTTCAATTTTTTTCCTAAATTTAGTGCATTAAATTGACCTTATAAACATCTATTACGTTCGCTTTTCTTGCTGGTCCATATATGGACCAGTCCCGGAGCGAAAAGGATAAATAATGTTTTATGTACATAGTACTATCGATTACATGTGAAGCCATTTGTCTTTGTCGATACATCTATATATAAAAAAAAATTATATATATATGTATATATAATACAAATATATATATATATATACATATATATATATAACAGAAACTACTTTTTTATATAAAATAAAAAATGCAAACAATGCATGTGTGTTGTAAAGAGACATTTTAACAATTCACACAAATAATAGAAAAAAATTTATATACATATACATTTGCGTAATAAATTTATTATTTGCATATATACATAAAAAGTGTGTATTGCGCGCGCACTGTATTTGAGGAATTATTATAAATTAAAAATTACTCTACACTTTTCTATACATGCGCAAACATATAAAGTATCAGCATAATTGTTTTTAATTATTTTCTGTCTATTCAAAAAGCTTTCTTTTTTTTCGCTTATTACGTTTATTGCCGTGAGAACGGCTGACTCTGCACGGCAGTTGAGTTGCGTGAGAGAACTACAAAAAGAGAAAGAGCGCCAGGAATGAGCGAGACGTCTCTTTAATCTATGCCGAAAACTACGACGACATTAGATAAAAAGAAAGAGCAAGACTCATAGATCAAACGACATTCAAGGTCCGAACGTCGGTACGCGAAGAGTGTAAATTCAATGATGAAGTTGCGACCAAGACCAGACACGTAGGCAGTTACTACGGTAGATAATAAAAGAATTTTATTGATTAATTTTTTTCCAAACATAATGTATTAAATATAGATTAAACTATAATTGTTATTTAACTTATGTACACTATATGTACATATTTAAGTTTGCGCTTTCAAGTTTTAAGTGTGTAAAAGTTGAAGATATCGATCGCGATTTTAAAGCAAACAATCTCTACTCAAAGATAAGCTATCTTCTTTCAGAAATAAATGCAACTCGTTTATCTTGTACAAAATTGTACAACAGAATTTCATAAAATACACAAAATTCGAGCGGATTGTGCAAAATGGCAATAATGACCAAGTGTGCGTTCTTCGACGTAGTCTTGATATTCTCGTCGCTTTTGACGACGTTTTACTTTTGGATGAAGTGGAAGCATTGGTATTGGCAAAGACGCGGAATACGTTCGTTACCTACACACTGGTTCTTCGGCCACTTGAAAGACGCGATTCTGATGCGCAAGCCGGCAGGAGTGATTCTCGCCGAGCTGCATCAACAAGCCAATGATGATGACGAGGTTTTGGGAATCTACGTGTTGCACAAACCGTTTCTGCTAATAAGAAATCCGGAACTGATAAAACAAATAATGATTAAGGACTTTCACGCGTTCTCGAATCATCACTTCACCGCAAAGACCAATGCCGACAGTGTCAGCAAATGGTGCCTCGGTTTCGTAGACAATCCTGAATGGAAATATCTGCGGTAAGAATAAATATGCGCGCAACGAACCGCCGTCTAATAATAATCAACAAGTCATTTCTCTTTGACGTGAAATCAACAAGAAATTGGCTTTTTAATCCATTTGCAAGAGAGACATATTCTTGCTTCTACTTTAGGATGAAAATGACGTCGGTATTCACGAGTAGCAAACTGAAGAATCTTTTTTTGTTGATGCAAGAATCCGGGGAAGCGATGAGGGATCATCTGCACGATCGGTTCACAAATGTTTCCGAGGTGTCATTCAATGTCCAAGATACGTTTTATAGATACACTACTAACGTCATATCCTCCGTTGCGTTTGGGATTCGAACAAACTGTTTTGACACACCGACGCCAGAATTTTATAAGAAGTGTAAAATATATGTCTGTCTATAATATATATAAATGTTAAATTTGTTACAAAATACATATATAAATTTTTCTTTAGTATATATATATACATTTTTTATACACATTTACTTACACAGCACGAGACGCTTTTCGAATAACTCTCCTGGGGTCATTACGATTCTTCTTTTTGTATTTCTTGCCGAATATTGGAAAATATATGGGTGGGAAGATGCTTGGAGACAGCACGGATTATTTCCGCAAAGTTTTTTGGGATTCTATGGACAGTAGAAGTCTCACGAAAACTAAACGGGGAGATCTGATAGATTCTCTTTTGCAATTAAAGGCTGAACCAGACAACGTTCCATTTCGTGAGTCTCACTATATGTGTGTATATGTGTACGTTACACTACCATTTCTAAATTAAAACACTTCATTAAAAAAAAAAAAAGAAAAAAAAATTAAAACATCTTTATTCACTAGAAAAGCGAAAAACAAAAACAGTAAAACAGATCTATCTACCTTCGCAATAATTAATTTTCTCAGAATTCGAAGGAGATGCTCTTTTCGCTCAAGCAGCAATTTTCTTCGTGGCCGGTCGCGACACCAGCATCAGTACCATGACTTACGTTCTCTGCGAATTGGCCAAACATCCAGAAATACAGAAACGTGTGAGGCAAGAGATCCTCGAGAAGATTAAAGCGGCAAACGGTCTCACGTACGACGCTGTTCGCAATATGAAGTATTTGCATCAAGTGATAAACGAAACATTACGACTGTATCCACCTGCACCAATTCTTGACAGACTTACTGTTACGGAATACACGGTAAAGTCATCATAAATATATATTTCTTCATTATATTAAACAAATTGCAAAAGCAAAAAGAACACCGTATGTTTTTTCAATGATGAATTTTTACCGAGACAAACTTTATGTAAGAAAAAAGAATTGAATCAGTTTAACGATAAACGCGTAATAATGACAAAATATAATTACAGTTTCCTGGCACGAAGATAACAATCGAGAAAGGGACACCGGTATACGTCTCGGTGCGCGGTCTTCACACTGATCCCAGATATTATGCGGATCCCGCGCGTTTTGATCCTGAACGATTTAGCGATGAAAAGAAAAACGAGATTACACCCTGCACTTTCGTGCCCTTCGGCGAGGGTCCGCGAAACTGTATTGGTCGGTGAATCAAACTTTCAAATTCTCGCCTACGTCACATCCTATCTTTTGTTTTCCAAGTAAGTCTTATCTTGTCATACTTTTGTCACAGGTATGCGATTAGGATATTTGCAAACTGCCATGGGACTAATAGCAATTCTGCGTGATTACGAGGTATCTTTGAATCCTTCTTGGTTATCCGCCGTGGATGCGCGGAACGTGTTCACTTCTCCGCCAACCGGTTTTCTGTTGGACTTGAAGAGAGTATAATATTTTAATAACGTGTATTATTTTATTATTATTTTTTTTAATATCTAATATTTTCTGAAAAAATAAGTTTTGCAATATTTAAATAAACATCTTGTATATACACGCGAGAAACTTGAAATATCCGCGTTTAATAATCAACGATTTATTTCATTTCTTAAAGAAGTTGAAGCTTAAAATTACACGAAGATTTACAGATTAAAAAGAACGGCCCCTCTTGACCAGGCAAGTATGTTGAAGGAACAATCTGATAAGTTCCTGCTGGTACATCTTCTAGTTCCAAATATACAAATCCAGATCTGTAAATAAAAAAAAAAAAAAAGAAGATAGTAAAAACAAGATAGTTAAAACAATTTAACAAAACGATATAAAAGAAAGTACAAACCTGAACGGTCCAGAACTTTTTGTTTTAAACGCAGTTGCCGCGTTTGCATCATTCAATATAACGGTACTGATGTCAAATCCAATTTGATAAGCTCTAGGTCCTTTCAGGATAATTAACAAATAATTATTATTATTAGCACTTTCAAGTACTACTTGGTATCGTGGGTTACTCATGTACGTGGAATGATTGCCACATCCTCCTGCTGTGATGCCTTTCCATTGCCCTGTGACCTGTAAACACACACATATATAAATAAAATTATACTAGAAAATATAAATCTTAATTTAGAAAAATTATTTAAAAAGAATGTATAGAAATATATTAGCAAAAAATGTACTTCTTCTTCATATCGGTAAAGCTGAGGTATTTTTCGCAACGTAAACGGACACGTGCCATACACGCGAAGCGTGTAGTAAATGGTATTTGTTTTTTCATACTGGGATATGACCAGATTGTATTTTGGATCACTTTGTTCACTGAGTCTGATCTTGCACAAGTAGTGTGGACTGTTTATTCTAACACCATCGATATAAGGTGGTGGATCATCTAAACACAATTTCGTTTCCATCATATATTATTTGTGTAGTTAACAAAAAAAATGTGAGACAGAATGTAACAGATCGCGCGGATGCTTACGTGGATAATACACTCTTTTTCCATTATTGCGGTAAACTAAAACTGTGATGTATTCCTGGTTTTGTCGAAAATCAGCTATATCTGTAATATGCCTTGTAAGAAGTATCCAAATAGCACCTGTCCCTTTGCTCTGTACTTCCAATGAGAACTGTGGATTATCACCTATGTTATACGCGTCTTTAACAGGTCCGATACCAGCTTTCCACATCCTGCAATATAAATTGAAATTACTATGAGATACACGGGGAAAAATAATGGAATAAAACGGATCACGTACTGATGTATACAGTAAGTGTAAGTGAATAGTCCTGGATTCCAATTTAGATAAAATACATCGAAAAACTGACATATGCTGTTGTAATCGATCCAAAAAATGCCATTATCAAATTGCGAAGCGGATTCCGGATCGTAATTCAATGCCTCTTTCAAATCCGCAGTCCAATGTCGTGTATCGAGTTCGGAGTAATTGCCCTTCCACCGCAAGTGAGACCACGGATTTTTTAACTGTAGTAATCTTTCTCCCTGCACGTGCATTAACAACACTTCTAAATCTTTCTAAATCTCTTGCGAGTGCGTATTACGCATTAAAAAATTTTAATTGCGTCATGTATTGTAAGAAATATATAAAATGCTCACATTAATCTTTTTCACATCAAGAACGGCGTATGCATGACTCGGCACAAGACCTGTGCGCTCTGCATCAACTTCTGACATTTCTCCTGTCGCTACGGTCACTAGTACGTCTCCTCTATGAAGTCGCGATATCAGCGTATCAAATAAACTATCTTTATTAAAATCTGCATCATCTGTTCTTATCGCACATCTCTCGGGTATCCAGCCAGTTAAGGCATGTAAGTCTATATTCTGTAAAAAAACCAAAAGCCGATGTAATATATCAAGAGAAGATTAATAAAACAAGTAGTGAAATGTTTTTCACAGTAATTCGGATTATATGAACTTACACTGTTCGATCCAGGAAAATCATAACCACCCATCACTTTCATATAAGCCTTCTCGAGTAAAGAAATCCATAGTTCCCCACGATTGTTACTATACGAACATAACAATTGGTTGTTATGTCGGCTTACAGGCAAAAAGTCATCTATTATTACTTTACGTGGTACGCCATTGATACGTAGTTTCACCATGTATTTTCCTAATATTATATGTTTTTCGTCACTTCTAATATACAATAATAATAACAACAACAACAAACATGGAAGCATACATATGTTTTACTTGCAGAATAAATACTTTATACGAAGAATAATAGTTCTCCTTAAATATTATAAGTACTGCGTGAAAAGCAAGATTACAGAATAAAAAACTACAAACTAGATTAAGTGTCTGTATAATATGTTTCTATTTCTCGGATGTGATGCAAGCATTTTTATTTTGTTAGTGTAAAGAATATCCATGTAGTGTAAGTATAGTTAATACTTATAATCGTAGTATATATGAATTAATATATAAATAAGAAGAGTATTTACCAAATGGATTATATATAGGCTCCTTGTTTTTGTTTTTGGGATAAATAATCGACGTTATAAGTCTTCGCCCGAATTTTTTCTCATATTGCGCACTTACTGCAAGTGAGGCAACAAATGAACAGTCAGAAACCACCTAAAAGGCAATCAAATATTTAAAAAATATTGCAATTCAAAAAACATTTTTCCAATATTCTTAAAGAGTACAAAAATACTATAAAAAAAATATGTTAATATATGTTAATACTAACGGTCTGTTTTATGCTGAAGTAATCGACATGATGACCAACAACCATTTTAGGATCAGAATACAAGTCTTCTGGTCGATACCATCCGGTAAAATCACGCTTTTGTTTTGGAGCTAATTCCAAAACGCCATCTTTATCGGTAAACGGAATAGCGTATTGAAACTTTTCAGCAAGATCAATACTCATAAATGGTACAAATTCGTGATCATTTATACGAGAGCTATGCAGTAATACTCTTTTTTCCTCTTCAGTATAATTAGTGCTACCGGTTACTTTGAGATGTCCACTGCTTCCTCTATGAAGCGAGGATCTAGTATTTCTAGCTGCAAATATAATTTTTAGGTGTTAAATACATTTGTAATTCTGTACAATTTTATTTTTATTACACATTTTACTTGTTTATTACCTGAAGTAGACGACGGTGTGGTATTTCCTAATTGCTCAGATTCTACTGACTTTGACTGATAAGTATCTGAATGATCAATATCTGGAAGATTACCTTCTGGTACAGATGGTAATTTCGAAAGACTTTTTATGACACTGTCATCTGTAGTTTTAACTCCTGTAGTTTTAACTCCTTTTAATTCCTCCGCTCGTTCAACAGCAACTTTAACAAGAGTCATTAATTTTTCTTTTACTTTTGTATCAAGAGTTTTCTGTAATTACACATCATACAATTTAAGTATGTTAAGACAGTTTAACAAATATATACATACATACATATAATAACAAAGAGAAATTGTATTTACTGCATTAAGCCCAAGTTCAGCCGCATCAGTGTATAATTTTATTGCAACATCCTTTAAACCTTCTTCGTCCGCACTCAACGCATGATTCAAAAGAAATTTACATCTCTGTAACTGAGACTGATCCAACGATTCTGGTTTATGACTATTCTTCTCCTCATCTTGAACTACAAGTTACATTTTCTATTGTTATATCGTTTGCATTGTTTTTAAATTTAAAAAAGATTCATCATTCGTGAGCTCACTGAGTTGTTGTATCGTCGTTATTCTGTCACGATACTCCGAAAGTTTTTCTTCATACGTGCCGTCTAATTGTAACCTAGCAAGCAGTTTTACAGCAAGATCGTAATAATACAAGGCTGGTTTAAATTGACCCTTGCCGTCGAATTGCACAGCCATACGAGCAGCAAGCAGCGCGTCCTCCAGCGTTTGTGCCATTTTTATCAATATAAAAACAAGATGATCAGAGAAAACTATACGATGAATAATTGATCGATAAATATTATTGAACGCCACATCTGTTCGTGCTCCGATTTTCTATAAAAGAAAATACAAATTATCAACAATGTTGTAACGACTCAATGGTACTCCATTAACTTCGAATTCTATTAAATATCGTCGAAACAAGCCTCCGACAATCCGATATCACGAAATTACAAAGTCTTGGATTCGGGTTTTTGATGTTTTTGGAGTTTTCGTCATCAACAACCATAAAACATAAACAATACATAGATAGATCCGCAATTGCAGTGTTTAGACAAAAATGTCTAAAGGAAAATTCACATTGAATTCGATATTGTTTGACGTGACGAGTAAACATTGCAATGTCCAATAGAAACACGTGTTTTCCAGGGAAATGTGTTTTCATCAGAGAGAAGAGTGAGAGTATGGTCAGGCGACCATAAAAGTTTTTACGATCGCTTTTCCATCCCGTAAGCTAGCGCTTGTCCACGGGTGGTGCACCTACGTAAGCGATGTCCACGAGCGACTTGTCGATACGTACCGCTATGTCCAAACGTGGACATGGTTCTATTCCGTGCTACGTCCATATCGTGCGATACTGTTTGACTGCAATTTCGGCGATCGAAAGTGTTTGCGGTGCGCAGCACAGCATAATTAAAAAATTATTTCAGAATCGAGAAAATGACTCCATGTGTTTGCGGTGTCCCCATTGCGTTGTCGGCTTTGGCGACCAAGATGCAAGCGTAGTACGCTATGTCCACGTTTGGACATAAGCGTACGTATCGACAATTCGCTCGTGGACATCGCTACGTAATTGCCAATGTGCACCACCCGTGAACATGCGCTAGCTTACGGAACGGGAAAGCGATCGAGCAAAAACTCTTACGGGCCTCTTATTCTTCTCTCTGGTTTTCACAAGAAGATGAAACGAAATGTTACATCTGCTTATGTACTATATAACAAAAATGGTCTCAGGACGAACCGAGCTACTCTCCCGCCCTCTTGTTTTTGCTTGCTTTTTATTTACAGCAGTTAAAGCAGTTTACAGTTATACTGCACCGCGGTGTAGAGATCTATTTTCTGCGCTAACAGACAACATTACTGCACATTGCACACAACTCTGCTATCACGACGCGGATATATCTCGCATAATTACATGTAGATTTTTTCACGTTCAATCGAATATTTTTATAAGTTTATTAAAATTCGTCTACTTTTGATTTTTTATTGGATCGAAATTATTCGGAATGAAGAATGACGTATTGATGATGCTCTGATAGAGATGTGTTATGACAAAAACACTTGTAAAACCAACAGTGGGAAGTTGACAAACTCAGACTTGTCATGCTGTTTTTATTTATTAAAATATGGAGAAATACGTATATACATATGCGCAAAGTGTGGAACAGTTCGTACAAGAAACTGCTCTATATATTTTAAACAAGTGCAGCAAGTAGAAATTGATGTAAGTTCTGTGTGACAACATAGTTGATGAATAATTTGCTCTCGATCTGATGACAACCGTGTTGTGTCGGCTTTGATGATCTTGGGTGACGGACTTTGTACAAAAGTATTTAATTTCGCATTGCATGCAATATACCGACGTAATAATTCGATTTAATAACTTGTAAAATGCATTGTAGAAAATGAGAATGTGGCGGCGCACATAGCTAAACAATATCTTGTCTCTATTTTGTGACAAACAACACAAACAAAAATGAACAAAGATATGCCATTAAGTATAGAATGGATTCCAAAAGATGCGTATACGCACAATTCTCTGGATCATTTTCTGCCGGGAGATCAAAACGGACGCAATGTTGTGTTTATAAAACAAGAATCTGAATTCTTGGAAAAAGCGTTAAACACACAAACTTTGAAAAACATGCTTGTTACCATGCAAGTCCCTGAATCTACGGACGAAGATGAGATGAAACGACAAAATTGTCAGGAAACATCAGCAACTGTAAATTTTTTAAATATTTTTCTTTACAAATGTATTTAATTTATTTATAGAAAATTTCTATAACGATGTATGTTTGATTTCAGCAATGTCAAACAGAATCTCCCAAAAGGATGCCGGAACAATTAACCGAGACTTCTAAGAAATCATACAACAAAGCTCGCATTGACGTAATAGAGGTCTCGACAGAATCTACATCTGAATATCGGTATTTTTTCACTTACGAAGATCAATCCTCTAAATTCACAGTGCTAAGAGCTCTTTGCGGCAACACTGCCAAAGAAGTTGCGGCAAAATTGTTAGATGTGTTGGCGATCATAGGGGCACCAAGAGTGTTAAGAAGTGGCAACGGACGTAAGTTTGCCGAACAAGTTGTGCGCGAACTGCGTTCACTGTGCAAGAATTTCTTCATATTGCACGGAGACTTGCCTAAATCCGAAGTTAGCTGCAGGGATTTTAAGAGCTTGCTCGAATCCTGGATGAGGGAGAATTCGACCAGAATCTGGTGGGAGGGTTTGAATTTCGTACAGATGCTTCACAATACGACGTATCACTGTCAGAATGGCAAAGTTCCGTGTGACATGTTGTTCGGACGAAATGTACGCGAGAAGTTTCAAAATACCTGGGCGGAAAAGGATACGGAGAATGTGTGGACGGAAGAAAACTGGATCGAGAGTTCGTCGATCACCGATTCCTTATCGGTGATTCGTGAGGAAAATGAAAACGTGCAAGAAACACAAAGTCAGAATGCGTATTCGAAAGACAACGACGACGTGAACGGTTTTAGTTTCGTCGATGTAAAAAGCGAAGCTCTCGTGGGCAGTAAACGCGGAACGGATTCACAAGATACGAATGAAACAGACGCGAGAATCGAATCGAAAGATAACGAAAACGCTCGATCTCTCAAGTGCAAATATTGTCAGAAACAGTACGCGAGACTCGGACATTACAAGAATCACATGAGAACTCACAGAGCAGAACAACTGCAATGTAAGCTGTGCGGCAAAAGTTTTAGAGTTGCGAGATTGTACGAGAAGCACGTTGCGTCACACGAACAGAACAAATTAGCTAACAAGGAAGAAGTGAATGAAAATATCAAAAGCAACGGCGACGCGTTAACGGCTGTGCTTAAGAAAGAAAACTGTCAAGTTAAAACACACGAAATATCCAAGATAGCGAATGAAGATCGTGACACGTCGTTGGTCGCGAAAGATTCCTGTGATAAGATCGTCGAGAACTCGAGTCAAACCGCAAGACGAAAGTTGTCCACGGAAAGCGGCGTTCGCGTGTCAAAAGCGCAATCGCCTCTGGAGTGTACATACTGCAAGCAGAAGTTCAGCTTTCCGAGCGTGCTGGTAAGGCACTTGCGGTCGCACACGAATGAGCGACCGTACGTATGCAAGGTGTGCAACAAGAGCTTCAAGCAGCTGGGACATCTGAGTCAACACTCTCTGACGCATCACGATTATCGCTCGTTCCAGTGCGCGGTTTGCGGTGTGAAGTTCGATTCGCTGGACTCTCTGAAGAAACACGCTAACTCGCACGAGGGCGATGGCGCAATGACAACGCCCAGAATTCGCGAATATCGCGTGTTCGAGTGCGACACCTGCAAGAAGGTGTTCGCGACTAAGAGCGTCTTGGAGCGGCACATACTCACGCACACGCAGGAACGCCAGTACGATTGTAAAGTATGCGGCAAACGCTTCAAACAGGCCGGCCACGTGAAATCGCACATGCTGATACACACCGGCGAGCGTCGCTTCCAGTGCACCGTTTGCTCGAAACGCTTCAGCCTGTCCAACTCGCTGAAGAAGCACATGTACGTGCACAATGGCGAGAAGCCGTATCAGTGCGACGTGTGCGGCGCGCGGTTTCTGGAGAAGCGCAATCTCAACGGCCATCTGCTTACGCACACCAATGAGCGTCCGCACGGTTGCAAGATATGCGGCAAACGTTACACCCTGGCCGATACTCTGCGACGTCACGTGAGCGTCGCGCACAAGGACGGTCGCACTTATCAGTGCGAGATCTGCGCAAAGATGTTTAAGCAGCTCGCCCATCTGTCGGTGCACAAAAAGGTCCACAACGACGAGCGACCGTTTCAATGTCACTTGTGCGAGAAGAATTTCAAGCACAAAAACGTGCTCAAGTCGCATCTTGCGATTCACGCAAACGTACGGCCGTTCGAGTGTGATGTGTGCAAAGCCACCTTCGTGAGGAAGACGAACTTGCAGACGCACATCTCGTCCGCACACATGAACGAGCGTCCGTATGTGTGCACTATCTGTGGCAAACGTTTCAAACAGATCAGCCATTTAAACGGCCACGTGATTGTGCACAGCAATCTGATGCCCTACAAATGTGACTTCTGCGATCGTCGATGCAATCGACTCGACAATCTGAAGAAGCACATGCGTCTTCATACGAAGAACAAAGAGTGAAGACAAAACGCGAATTTTGGTATCCGAGAGAGAGAGAAAGAGAGAAAAAAAGAGATCTGAATAGAGTATACAATTTTTATAGAGATAAGCCTCAAAGACAAAATATCTGTGTGTGGAAAAACACACATGTAAAAATATACACTTAGAAGAAGTAACTTTTTACTATATAAATAAATAAATTGTTTTTTATACGCTATATATTGTACTTAAAAAACGGAGAAATATTCAATAAAAATTATTCAGCACAAAGTATATTCAAATAAGTTTTTTCATATACTAGCACAACACAGGCGCGCGCTACGCGCACGCTATTGTTATTTTTATTTAACGTGTTGTCAGTGAAAACAATCTGTCACCGCGATGACAGATAATATATACGTCTTATAAACCATATAATACACATATGAGAAATGTCAGAAATAACGCGTGAAAATCAAACTCAAAAAATAGTGAGAGAGAGAACTGGAAAAACAACACGTGACAAGGAAAAGGGTAAAAATGAGAATATTATATATATTATATATAATATTCTATATCTATATATAATACACACACATACGCATATATGTATATATATATATATATATATATACCGTAATCACGTGACCGAAGTCAGTAACACCGCCGCGGTCGCGCGGCCGAGGTCAGTGACTCCATCGCAGTCACGCGACCGAGGTCATTGACCCGCCGCGGTCACGCGACCGAGGTCATTGACCCGCCGCGGTCACGCGACCGAGGTCATTGACCCGCCGCGGTCACGCGACCGAGGTCATTGACCCCGCCGCGGTCACGCGACCGAGGTCAGTGACCTTACGGTAGTATGTATATAATATACATAATATATAATATAAAGTATAACATTATAAATATATAATAAATTATATGTATAATATATATTATTTAACATATTATTTATATCATATATATTATTTTATGTTATGTATAATATACATTACAGTCACATTACCTTAGTCACGTGTTGTTTAAAAAAGTGTTTGTTTCTTTTTTATTAGATTTTAAGTTGCGAATATTTGATAAACGCGCAAATTGGCTTATAGTATATATGTTGAACAATGATATAAAAACACAATATTTGACCTTTCACATATATATTATCGCATATCTATATACACGAACATACGATACCTACATTTTACACGTAAATACACTATACGTCATACGTGTATTATGATAAGCTATCACGAACGCGTACAATTAGTATATACTTGGCATAAGTGTAGATTAGTACACAACTGTTACATTTTTAAACGTGAGCTTGAGAAAACCGCCAGCAATGTTTTTTCGCTTCGCGTGTTGCGATCATGGTACTTTTTTAAATAAACATAAAAGAATGTTTCGGGCGAGCATCTTTTTCTCTCGTGGACAAAATTGAACATATGTTGTCGTATAACATTTATTGACATCTGATAAGACTGATACTCTCTTTGAATTGAGGCAAGAACCTGAAAAAATCGTTAGCGATAATGTTTTTTCCATTTGCACGCGTCGATTGCGATGATATATATATATATATACGACGATATACATATATATATGTGACACTTTGTGATCACAGTATAGGGTTCTTTTATCTGTGTATGGGTTGCGCGCTCAACTGCGACGTTTCCGCTCCGAATATGGGATACAAAAAGAGGTTAGGATTCGGGACCTTCTTCACTGCCCTAATTGTTCTGATAGCAATTTATTATCGCAACACCGATGACGTTTTGCAAAAGCGATTGCTGGCTTTGCTTCACGGTCTCGAGAAGCTCGAAAACAAGCACGTAATCACGAGAAAGCCAAAAGTCGCAATAGGTTATGGCGCGTGCACCGATGTTTTCATCGATGCAAGACATCTGTTAAAATATTCGGACGAGATCGGCCGGCCACAACATTTTGACGAAATTAACACCGAGCTCGAATTGCTCAAGAGCTTCGCTTATTATTTTCGCCATGGAGCTGCTGCCGAGTAAGTTGTGTCTTTGATATCGAGCGGAAAACAATTGACCAGAAATTTATTGCATATATTGTCAAATGCACAAGTCATCCAAGTGTATGTAAAATGAAATTACATCTAAAACTTGGTTTTTACAGACGCTACATGGCGAATAGAACCCTGTTTGATGAGCTCGTATCAAGGGCGCGTTTGTTTCCCTCTTCCTATTCATCAATCGGAGGAAACGCAGCAGTTATGGCAATGAGGTTTGCACAAGAAGGATGTGACGTGACTGTTGCGGCTAAACTGACCAGATCCTTGCATCAGATGTTTCCACAGATAATAAACATCGTGGGTGGAGAAGTAAAACGCGACGATATTCATCTCATTATGGAATATAAACACGGTGAAATTTGGGGTCCTTACTCAAGTGCCAGAGCAAACAGGTGACTGACAGACGTACAGTAAATTAACATTAGAAACATGTTCTATTTTACCATGTTCCTTTTTTTAGATACATTGTTCATAATGATGTGAACAATCCGAAAATTAGTTCATTCAATGCTTTCGACAAAGTTCTAAGAACTTATGATCCTGATTTATTGGTAGTTAGTGGACTTCAAATGATGGACAATTACCCGTTTCAACAAGGTAACTTCTGCTATTTAAAATTTGTTAGATTTTAAATTAATCTAAAAAAATTTACACATGTAAATATTACACATTTTGACAGGCGAACGTAAGAGTTTGTTGATGAATGTGAAGAGACAGATGGTGGAACGGTCGAGCACCACAAGAATTCACTTCGAAATGGCCTCGTTTGCTGAAGATAAGTTGCTCTTTGAGCTGTGTGATCTGGTGGTTCCCTTTGCCGATAGTCTGGGAATGAACGAGCAGGAGATAGCGAATCTGTACAATACCATGTATTATGGTAATATCTCACTGGTGGCTAACTCGACTCCTCGAGTTGCAACGGTGTTGGATCAGATGAGAACACTGTTTAAACTCATACGCTTAAGGAGCAAGTCGATCGCCGATTCTAGAGAGCTCACGAGGATTCACGTTCACACATTGGCATATCAAGCAATTTTTACCGTCAAAGGTTCCGTTTGGAAAAATACGATGGCTGCCGCGGCCAAAGCGTCTTTGACCGCGCACAGACACGTGTGCGCGTCAAGTAACGTAAATATCATTCATTATTATCAAGTAATCGTCTGATGTACAAGTGTCTTTAATGTTTCGTAAATAATTGAGTGTTTTTATATTTTGTATTTTTTTATCACACATCAAAGCGTATGTGATGAGCAGTATCAAAATCATTTTATGATTACAATATATTTTGGAATTGCTTTTTTTTCTTTCAGGTTGATGTGAAAAAAGCTACGTTGATCATGGACGAAAGTTTCTCGACGTCTATTGTCGATGGGACCCGAATACCGTTGAATATCGACAAGCCGGTGTCTTGCTGGGACGAGGTGTTAAAGGTGGAGCAAGAGAGTATTCCTCTTCAAGTGTGCGTCGCGCCTGTGTTGGTTTGCACACAAGCCAGTCAAACGGCGGGTGGCGGAGACAATATTTCCAGTGCAGGCCTAGTACTTCAGATTTGAGCAGAGAGATTCATTGAGATAGATAGCACCTTACGAAATTGCTGTGTTCGTGTCGAATTCTAATTCTCTTTCTCTGTCACTTTAGAGCAAAACAATTCCGTAAATAATGGGCCTTTAACGTTTGCAGCACGAGTTTCATATAAAATGATCGACGTTTTTATATATTCCACGTTGGAATTTTTACATTCCATTTACTTAGAACAGATTTTAATGACATTTACAGAAATGACGTACCGCTAAACAATATGTGAAGCATTGTTTGTATTACCGAGTGTTACACTTTATCTCTAGTCTAAGACTAGACTCTGTAGAATTACAGAGATAGTAGTGATTGCCTAATAATTGTTACTGGTCCCCTGTTTGCGCTGTTGTCATTGAGTTCACCGTATCCCGTCGCTCAGAGCGTTGTGTTCAGTCTACGTGTTTCCTTCATCTAATGTCATCGTAGTTTTTGTGAGTGCGGAGTGTTTTATCTCGTTCACTCTGGTATGCTCTCGTATCGGCATGGCTCGATTGCCTAGAGCGGCGCGAAGACGATCAACCTAGTCGGTCTTATTGTTGTCACTCTTCAGAATTAATGTGCAATTGTACGAATACACTGTTGTATCACGATTACTGATAGAGATTTTTGGTACTAACGTTAATGCTTACGAATATTTGTTATCTCAGTACTTTATAGATCAATTTCAACCAAAACAATTTTGTTCTAGTGTCGTATAAATATAAACTAATTGCGCTGTGGTAGAGATAAGGTGTTTACATAAAATTATAATTAATCAGAGCGCATCTAAAAACATTTGTTAAAAATGTTTTGAACATTTAAACACTCGATCACAAGTAAATATTTAAATGACTGAACAAAAAAAAAAAACTATGAACTGTGCCATGCGGATCTGCATTTCAATAGCAATAGTTTAAACAAGTTTTTAAGATGCAATAGAAATTCTTAAATAGAATACATGTTGATTTAAAAAAAAAAAAAAAAAAAGAAAAAAAAAATAACGAATCAGTGTGATATTATCTGTAATAAAACATTGATATACAAGACATTGACTGTAAGACTAAAAGTAAAAAATTAAGAAAAGACAAAAAAAAGAGCAACAAAAGAGTGATTGCTTTACAAAAAAATTTTACTCTTAGGAGAATGTCTACATGTATGTCTATCTATGCATGTGTCTTATATACTTACATTCCAATGTTTACATCTATAAATTCCAGTCGATAAAAATAATTTTCTCTTATATTTCAAATTATACATACTAAGTATATATCACGCAAACTTACGACTCATGCATATGTGCAGTATAAAATATCATAGAACACGTTGATGTATACGATGTGTGTTGTTTTTATTGATACTATTTATACCTTTTCTCGGTTGTTTTGATATATATAACTCATTGATAACATCTGATACAATTATCCAAGTGACTTGTAGATTTTCGACGACGTTTTTTTTTTTTTGTTGATATTTATGTGTACACAGATAAAAGTTAAAACGTCAATTGCATATGTTAACGGAGTTGCTTATGTTAATATCGATGTAAGTTGCGCCAATGGTGCCTCCATAAATTCCAAAAATAAAACTCACAAAACTATCACGAAACAAAACAGACAACCGCGTTGTCTTGTTAGCATCTTATCTATTGTTGAAATTAAAGAAATAGAATATAAAATAACAAAAAAATACTTATAGTCCACAAATTGATAAGTTCTGCTGTACAAAGATCAGCATTAACGCCTTTAAAAATGTTTATCTACCGATAAGTTTAGCATACTTTTGAACTGATTTGCGAAAATCACGTTTTTTTACATTTTTCTTGCCTGACATGTGTTTAATTCCTGGTCTGATTTGACAAGACCAAAGGTAAAAACAATTTATTAAACTTGTTTTGTATTATTAAAGCTTTACTATTCACACAGATGAAGCAGATGCAAACTAAAGATTGACTCACACAAATACAGAGCCAATTAATAAAGCTTTTAGACACTGTAAAATGTTAATTAATCTTTACAAGATTGTATGTAATATTTATGTGTACTCACAATATTTAAAGATTACCTATTAGTGGATGTTTTTCTTCTTTTTTTTTTTTAACACGTATTCAGTTTTAAAACAAGTTAAAATAAGTGATAAGCACAGATCAATCAACAATACTTAATTCTTTCTATCGCGATATAAAGAAATACTTCGTGCGCGTGCATTATAGAAAGAATCTTGATCAATATCAATACAAATCTATAGAGCAACTTTTTTTTTTTTGTTTTATCACTGATGCAATAAATTCTTGGTCGTGAGCACGATTTACAATGTCGTGTCTCCTTCATCGATGCCCAGCATACGGAGGTCGTCAGGTCCAGGTTGAGTATCAGCCTCTGCTTCTTGCATAATTTCAGGTGGTGGCTGGTCCATGTATTCGTGGTCATATTCCACGCAACCCAACATACTGTACATCGAAGAATATAAGAGGCTAGATTCTTGCTGACTCTGTTGCTGCTGCTGTTGCTGTTGTTGCTGCTTGCTCTCCGCTGTTTCTTCTTTAGGGAAGATTATGTTGAGAGCCTCCTGCAGGTCGTCCGGTAGCGGAATGCTCGGATCAGTTGGCCGCTTCTCCGACGGTTCCGGTATATCAGAAACATCGGAATGTGACGGCGCCACTGTGCTCGTGTCTGCTATTCCAGTTGGGAGCGGCGGCGGTGGCGGATTCTGATGATTCTGCACGAAACCTACAGTAGTTGGTATTGGTGGTGGCTGTGTCGCCATGAAAGCAGCAGGCGGTACGGCTGGACGAGGTGGGAATCTCTGCGTTGTCTGGACAAACGGTGGCGGAGTCGATATAAACGGCGGAGGCGGTCGGTTTGGCGTGAACTGCGGTGTCGGCGGTGTACTCTGCACCGGGGGTGGTCTATTTTGTACCGGTGATTGTTGTTGCTGGCTTGGAGTGAAGCTAGGTGGTGGCCTGTTAAGTGGTGGTGGTGGATGTGGAGGTAACGGTAATTTCGATACGCTCGAAGTTTGTTGTTGTTGTTGTTGTTGTTGTTGTTTTTGTTGCTCCACTATCGGTTGCTCTTCTATCACAGTTTCCTCGGACTGCTCGTCTATCTCCATATCAACTACCTGTTGCGTCGGTTTGCTCTCATTTAGCACAGGTGGTGGAGGCGCTACCAAAATTTTCATAGATTGATTAGTACTAGATTTATTTGTCGGTGAATTCGTGTTATTACTGTTATTGTTATTTAAGTTTATAGGAGTTGCCAATTTGGTAATGTGCACCACACCCGGTGGATTGATAATTTCATTGGGTACTTTCGGCGTGTCCTCGAACTTGCTCTGTTGATAGGGCAATGGAGTAATATCTTTTTCCGGCAACTTTGGCTCCTCAACTTTTTTCTTAAAAAGAGGCAATCTACCGATAAACGGTAACTTGCCTTTGGCTGCTACTTGTGGCGCGGATTTCTTTGTCGAAACCGAACCTTTCTTCGATTTCGAATCGCCCGACTTCTTGTCAAACTTCGACTCGTCGTTTGACGAGTTATTATCATTATCACGTCTGTCTTTGTTATATTTATCGTAGCTTCTCTTAGGACTGCTGTCGCGCCAGCTCCTATCGCGTCTTGGAGAGTCGTTACTGTCTCTATCTCTATCTCTGTCTCTCTTACGACGATCATCGTAGTAATCACGGTCTCGATCTCTGTCGCGATCCCTGTCCCTATCCCGATCTCTGTCTCGTCGGCTCCTCCTTTCATATCTGCTGTACTTGCGATCGCGATCGTCCTTGTAGCGATCTCTGTCACGATCTCTGTCGTCTTCTTTTTCTACTGATTTGCTTTCGGGTGGCTTTACTGTCATATTTACTTGTTGTTTCGTCCAAAATCCCATGTGCGGCTTCGGCATTTCTTCCGGTTTTGGCAGCTCGATCGGTTTGTTTGTTGTAATCGGTTGCGATTGTTTCTCTTCGTCCTTCTTTATCCAGAATGGCTTGGACGGCGGTTCTTTTGGGCCCCAAGCCTCCAAGTCCTCTGATTTTTTCGAATAAGTGTCTTGTCGCAAGTCCTCCTCTTCTTCCATCACCTTCTCCTGGTTTATTTTGCGACTCTTCTCCTCTTCTTGTTTGGCCTTCAGTTTGTCTCTGATCGAATTCAGAAGTTGCCTGTCGTCCGCTTCCATCGAATGCTCGGGTTGTGGCGATTGACTCACATGCTGCGATCCCTTCGACCAACTATGTCCTTTTAGTTTTATACGCGGATAATCTATATCCTCGTTCAGAATTGCCTGCGTGGATGCTTTCATTTTGTTTCGCATTGCCACGCGTATACTTTTAGTGGTATCTTGATCGGATTCGGTATCAGAATTTTCTGACTCGCTAGACGAGTCACTAGCGCTGCTTCTAACTCTGCGTTTTTTAGCTTTTTTTGACTTTTTCTTGTTTTTCTTTGATTTTTTCGACTTTGTTGGCGGATCGTCATCTTTCTGCTTTTGCAATTCCAACTGTATCTGTTTTTGTTTCTCCTCGGAAAATGCTTTTTCTCGATCAGCCATCCAATCCGTTTCCCAATGCGGATTTTGTTCCACATAGCGCTAAACAACACACATGGTTGGAATTGAAGTCTTTGAATCACACGTATATAAGAATCAGCTCACAAAACATATTATCTTACTTTTAGCTACTAACACAATCATGATCATTTTAATTAATAAAAAGTCAAAAAAATTACTCGCAAATTTGTTTTTAACTTTATTTTGCAAACACAATTATCTTCAACTTTAAACTTTATACTTCATTTAATAAGAGTCTAGTGCGTGTTTAAAATAACTTACAGAAAAGTTCTCCGAATGGCGTTTAGACTTCAGATGCAGACTGGCACAATGAAGATCTCCTATCCAGGAGTTGCAGAGTTTGCAATACCAAGCCGTGGCTGCGCTGAAGAATTGCAGACCTATAACCAAAATATTCCTACAGTTAGCATTATTTAAGCTTCGAAACGGGTAAGCATCGTAAGTTCATAAAGAATGACCTTATATTCTGCCACGACACATTCATGTCACTGAAAACAAAAATAATACATTAAAAGATGTTCAATATATGGCCGATTATATTAATTTCCACGTAAATAAGTCCCACGATGATCTGTCAGAAAAATAAAGGAGAGGAAAAAAGACCAAGAGCTTTATTTTTGTCTCACAGAATATTATCTACATAATACAAAATACAACGTAATACAAATAATAATATAATCTATTACTAAACAAATATATACATATCTTTCTACGAATATACTGCAATTGTTTTTAATGATTTCTGAAGTTTTAAACCTCTTCTTACTATATTGAATACACGACTTGTTTTGCAAAAGATGTCGATCAAGTCTGTATGAACAAACACTTGCAGTATATTTTACAATCAATTAATACACAATTTGTTGTATAATAACTTAAATATATAATGTTAAAAAAATAATACACATTTTTTTCTTTTTTTTTTTTTTTTTTAATATAAAAATCATAGCAGTAACTTTCTTCGCGTAACTTCACCAAAACTTACACATATGTGTACATATGTCTCAGTTATAAGCAACAACACAGAATACTTTATGTTATCTTATATGTCATTACTTTTTATCAAGTAATGCACTCCACATTGATAAGATCTTGATACATTTTTAGTCCAGATGATAGATGAACACCCTAAATTGTGTAAAATGTAGTTGCAGAAAATGAAATTAGAGACACGTGACCACGACAAAGTGATACGCCCGAAAGTTGGCTCGGAAAGTATGCTTCTTGAATCCAATTGATTTTAGAATCCAGCTAAAATCCAATCATCCCTGTGGTGTTTGCAACATTGCAAGAAAATTTGCTGCCAATAGATATGTTCAGATAGATAGGATTTTACGCGATATTATCCCGTTCCGTGTCATACTATTAAATTTATTGATTCTTGAAACGTTTTTGTTACGTTCTCGATGACATATCACAGAGATTTTAACTTACTTAAGGCACACAAATTTTCGAGCAATTTTTTTTGATTGCCGACCTCTTCAATACATACCGAACACCACAGTTATCTGTGCACAAGCTACGGAAGTATGTTCTATTAGTAATTGCCCATTGTAATTGATCTTACCTTTGATAGGAGTTCTTTTTGTCGGGAGTCCAGGAAAATAGGGTACTTCTTTCTCTGTCCCTTCGTTATTTTGCTCATGCCATGGCATATCAACAATCTTGCGTTCCTAATGTACAAAAAAAAAACAGAGTGTTAGTGAAAGCGGTTTTAAATCGGGCGGAAAAACGTGATTTTTTTTTTTTTTTTTTAAATAAATATTTATATGTATGGTACATTTTTTGAAACTACGCTATGTACCAAGTACCTGCTTGTCGATCAATATATTGTGTAATATATCATCCAGTACAAATATAGTTTGAACTACAAATATACATATAATCTTAATTAAATCCATTATTCTTTTTTTTTCACTATACAAAGCATAAAAATGTATATTATATATATATATATATATATAATTTACATTTTTTCTTCGACCTGTTACACGTAGCAACTAACAAGTGTTATCCGTGTATAGGAATTTTTTTAAACTTATTTTTTTTAACTTATTCTTTTCGTTTAATTATTTAAAAATAAAAATCCGTCTGCCTGACGACAAACGTGATAATAGAAAATATTACTTACTAAACAAACTTCTTTGTGCTCATTGCTATGTAGATGATTTAAATACTCCTTTGCTGTCTTAGGAAAGATATCGCAGACTTTACACCAATGCATTTCCGGATCGTAATGCACGAAATTATACATTGGCTTGTCCTCCGACGATTTTCTCTCTTTAATGTCTTTTTCTGCTTTGGCTTCCTTATCCGAACCGGAACCGGACGATCTATCGGGCGAAGGTGATTTTCCTTTCGGAAAATCTTCCTTTGGACTTCTCGAACGACGCTTGCTTAATTCTAGCTTAAACTTGCTCTTTAGGTCATCAATAGTAACATTGTCACCGATGATACCAGTGAGCATATCGATGACGTTGTGAATAGATTTCATTTTATTTTGTATCTCGATCTGCAAAAATATTTTGACAAATGTTGGTTTCACAAAAGAACATTTGACTGAACCACGTGTTAATTCACTTACTTGCAGTTTTTGGTTTTCTTTTATAATACGATTATTTTCTCGTCCACCTTCCTTGCCTATCTCGTCACATTGTTGACGCAGAATTTCCAGTTCGCGTTGCAAAGTAGCAGATTTCTTAACATATTCCTCTCGTTGTTTAGCCAATGTTGCTTTCTGTTGTTTCATTTCAGCTGCGATTGCTGCTAAGTGTTTAATTTGAAGAAAGTTTGAAAATTACATAAATAAAATATCATCTTGCGTGCGAATAAACTAATGTTTACATGCAAACAATAGTAAAATTTAATTCGGAAATAAAAACGCAAAAAAATAATGTTGCACACCTTCTTTCTTGACATTGTCAGGTCTTGTTAAGGACGTCACCAAGTTAGAAGAACTGCTGTCAATTGGTCGCGACGATTCTTGTTGCGTTGCCAATGTCGGTGGTGGTGGTGCTTGCTGGTTGTTATAAGATACTTGATTTCCTTGCCAGTTGGGAGGCGGATAGTCCTAACAGATTAAATGGCTTTAATCAATTTCGAGTCGTCAAACGACATTTTTATCGACCCTTACCTTTATCGGATGGTATTCAAAGGAGGACAATTGGCTAATAACACGGAAGTCTTGAAGATGTAACGGTCTGTTCAAATATTACGGGTTTCCAATGTAGGTACAAGTAGAATACATAGCGCGTGTCATACTTACTTATTACGGAATTCTCACAATTGCAGTTCAGAGAAATGTGAATTATGTTGCAAAAGAGAATAAATGCTACCGAATATAAATCATAATCGGTAGCATAAAAATATAACAATTTTTCGGAATGTTTCGCAAACGTAGAGTTTTAGTAAGAGTTCACAAATACGTATTCAGTCTGAATATTATGTGTTCTTCTCCAATGGTGTCTTGATGTGTGCCAAAATCAATTAATATCTATCCTTTAAAACTAAAATACGTATACATTGTAATCTATATTTATAACTTACACTTCGATAGCCCGTGGGTTGCTGATAACTGTAGTCATAGCCTGGGCCATAGTTGTAGCCATAGTTGTTGTATCCCTGATTATAGGCTGACATAGGTGGTGGTGGCTGACTTGTGTTTGGTGGAGGTGCCTATATAAAATTTTAAAAAAATACATATAAACATTGCACAATAAAGTCACTTAATATGTAGATAACATAAATTAATTAATAAACTTAAACAATTTTTAAGTTTTGTATTCAATTAAAAAAAAATCTTGTAATCTAGCAAAACTATTTATTATACCTGATATTGATTATGTACCGCTGAAACATAACCAGTAGTATTGGTTGGATTAGACAAAGAGGTTTGAGACTGAGATGGCGGAACTTGTTTCCAATCTTGAGATCCTCTGGAATCCTTGCGCCTTTTGTCTCTAGAACTTGAACGCGATCTTCTATCTCTAGACCGAGATCTACGATATCTACTTCTTCTTGGAGATGGTGAACGATCATACTTCCTTCTTCTTCTAGGATGAGAGGAATCATCTGAATCAGCACTAGGGCTTCTAGGGCCCTTGCGCCTAGATTCTGTTTCCATTACTTCCTAGCTTTCAATCTTCTCTGCAAATAAATTATACCAGTCTTATAGAATCTATGTACTCAAGTAGTTGTAGTTTTGGTTTTAGTTTTAAGATGCAATAAAGGCACAAAATTCTAAGTATGTTTGTACCATTTACTATATATTAAAGAGTTATGCGAAGTTATTTGTGATAATGAATAAAATTTGTCTCAAGTATAAATTTTATATAGAGATAGGATTTTTTACGCATTGCGACGTTAATTTTGATGTCAAACATCTCGTATTGAATCGACAAAATTATATCGTGATAATCAACGAAATGCGAAAACGCGCGACAATCTTATAGCTGTCGCATTGCAGCCATTGTGTGCTGTTTTCTTATCGGACCGATATCGTTAAAAAACCGGAACATATTTACGCCGGCTCACCTCAGTTGAATTCCTGTCACGTTTGTTAGACCGCGCTGATAACGTACTACGTTGAAATTAACGTATTAGTAACATGTAGCTCATATAATAACGAACTCTTCCCAGCATATGAGGAAAAACGTGCTTATGTGCAATGGCCGTCAAGTTTGAGCTGTGGTTAGACCACGACAGTTTTCACGAACTTAATTGACTTTTCACTTTCATGTTGGCACTGAACGGACTAAAATCCAGTCCACATGAATGGCTGGTTTTTTATTTACTACATTTTTTTTGGTATGGGAAGAAATTCTCTATCTGACGACCAATCACCGCATTCGAGAACTAGATCTGTGTTCGACGATGCTTCAAACAGGTCTGGTATTTCAGTTTGAAAAAAAGTTTAAAACTCGAACCAATCGTATCGAACGATTGGCCGAATTCACTACTGCAATTGGTTTTGCGAGAACTTTTTTTTTTGCGAACTGCGTTGTGATTTTGTAAACCGGACGTTACGTATATCATAAAAAGTTGCGGTCAAATATACTACAGACGGCGCTATGTGTTACTATAAATCATTACTATGCTCTCTAATCCATGTTAGGCAACGGGTTCAGTTGAACGCAACAAGTGATTTAGCAAATTCATGATCAAGAATAAAGTTGCGTTCAGGAGTTCAAACTATTTGCTTTGCAGCAATTGAACGTGATTGGTCCTTACTTTTAGAACCGTTCAATCAATGTTAAGTGTTGACAAGACGATGACACTTGTGCTGAACGGCCAATATATGGCATATGAACTACCTGTTTGAGTTAAAAAATTTGCGCTTGATCTAGAATTGACGGTCTCAAGATTAGTAGTGATTACTGTGTAATGTGTGGTTAGATCTTTTATTATATCATAGCTGTGTTAAATATATAAAGTAATCGCTACCTTATAAAGAATTACATTAAAAATTTCAGTTACAAATTAAGAAATTATAAATTATTTATCTTTTTGTTCAAACCGAATTGGTAAGAAGAATACTGTCTCTTCAAAAATATTAAAATTCGAATTTCTCATTATTGTGAAGATCTATTGTTCGATCAATTTCAGCACTGACTTTTGCTTTCATTTTTACATCAAATAAGTTCAGTTTGACAAGTTATTTCCTGTAATCATGAATCAGAGATTTAGTAAATATACCGAAGACGCTGTTCCCTTCACTTCAAGCTCAAGAACCGAAGAGATTAAGAAACAAAGAGAAAAACGAAAGAGAAGAGAAGAGTGGAGACGTCAGCAAGAGTTAGCAATAGAACATGAGAGACTAAAAAAACAAAAAATTATGGAATGGGAAAGAAAAAGGCAGAAAGAGCTAGGTAAAAGAAGCTCTAGTTACTCTCCTCTTCGTCATCGTACAGGAAGATCTTCACTAAGTCAATATTTAACCACTTCCAAAGAGTGAGTCTTAGATAAATAGCTATAGTTAGAAAATGTCCTACTCAACTTTTAATCTAATCATTTATTGATATTTTTGTGTAAAGATAAATATAAGTTTTGATAATACAAATGATTAAAACTTGATGCCAGCTAAGAGAAATAAAAGATAAAACATTTAATAAGATAATAATAATAAGAAAATTAATAAGATAATAAAAACATTTTTTTTTTTCAAGTATGTTACAAGAGTCATACACTTTGGAGTTTAGATACTTACTACAGCTATGTAATAATAATAATATTATTAACAACAATATAAAAATAATATAAAAATACTTTTACACGTAATTACACTTCCTTCTTAGAATATCAAATGAAAAATTTTGGTTCAGTACTTCAGAAGGTCAAGCTATTAGCTTTGAAGAATTACGTCGTATTAAAGTTACTATTCGCAGAAATATTCCTGTGATTGGACCTATATATGAAATACAACGAGACATACATACTCCTGACGATGTGGTTATTTTAAGAAGAAATGGTAAATTGTTACATTTATTTGAATTTCTACATGGTTTTTCCAGAAGCTTGATTAATATTTAGCAATGCAACAAATAGACTAACTGCTACATTTGAAGTAGCTTTTATTGAATTTGTCAGCATTTTGTGTTATATCAATTATATAAAATGTAAAATTATTATCACATCAAGTCAAGATATTGTTTCCTAGATCAATATTCATACTTTAATCTTACATTTAAGATGGTCTTAGACACGCGATCTTAAATATTAGATTCGATTATGATTATTGGTCATTTGTTTCTACATGAAGAAGAATTTACTTCTATATGAAGATTTACTTCTATATGAAGATTTTACTTCCACAAAAAAATCATTACTGAAGATTTAACTGTACTTCAACAATTGTGAAAATTGATGATTGGTGGTGAAATCACTTTTTACAAAGTGCTGTTACAACAAAACTAAAAACCACAAAATTTTTGTTTGGTAAAAATTAAAATGTGAATGTTAATTTAATAGCATGTACTTCCAACAATTTTTTCTATCTGTACACGTATAATAACAAATGTATAAACATTATCAAAAGTAGATACATTTTTTTTTGGAAGATGTAAAGTAACTTTAGAAGATGTATTCTTCTTTGAAGATTTTACTAATATATTCTTGGATAAAATAATTGCATTTCTTCTCTGAAGATTTCAAGTTCACTAAATATAAAAAGTGCATACTTAAAACACATAATATTGGGTAAGTAATAGAAAACAATGGAGATTTTACTAGTAGAGAGAATAAATAAATAATCATTTTTACTAATATAATTACTTGGTCTATTTTATCATCAAAAAATCTATCAAAAACTTTTGCACTCATCCAATACAAACCGTCTAGGAGAAGGATCTAAACCGATATTTGATAGAGCTGAAATAAAATTACTGAGAGCAATTAAAAGAGAAAATAAGAAGCATCGTACAGGTATGACTATAAAAAAAGATCAGGTAGATATGAAAAATTATGTTACAAGATTTATTATACTGTTTTAATATTTTAATTGTACTTACTTCAAGATTTAACATACCTCTGATAAATATTGGTTTTTCTTTTTCTATTTTTCTACTGTTTAAAACACATATTTTATATACATACAAATAACATGTAATAATTATGGGACTAATATGTAGTATTTATTTACTAGAGAATACTAAATAATTGTTTCAGATTCTGAAACAAATAAAATGCAAACTTCAAGAAAACGGTCTCTATCACCGAGCTCGAGTAACAGGTTTGATTTTTAACACTTTTGCGCAATAAAAATACTCCTAAATATACACTTTTTTCTTTACTGCGGTCAGTGACCCCCCTCCCACCAAGGCCGCGCGGCTGAGGTCAGTGTCCCGCCAAGGCCGCGCGGCCGAGGTCAGTGACCCCGCCAAGGCCGCGCGGCCGAGGTCAATGACCCCGCCAGGCCGCGCGGCCGAGGTCAGTGACCCCGCCAAGGCCGCGCGGTCGAGGTCAGTGACCTTACGGTAGTATGTATATAATATATATATATATAATATAAAGTATAACATTATAAATATAAATATATAATATAAATTATATGTATTATTTAATGTTATATATAATATAAATTACAGTCACGTTATTTTCACGTGTTGTTTTTCTACTCTTTCCTGTCACGTGACTTTAGTTACGTTTTTAAAGTAACATTTTGACCACAGAAATTTTTTTTCTACGTGTATATAAGTTTACTGAGAATGTACTAATTTTTATCAGAACTTTTTAATTATTATTATCAAGTCATTAACAAAATATAAATATTGTAATAGATATGATAGACGTGAGAAATCATACAAATATTCTCGTAAGAGTAAAGATACAGAAAGGGACAGAGACAGAAACAGAAAACAAAGAGAAGAACAGAGATCAAACAAAAACGAAGCAGATTCTTTCCAGCCTTATGTAAGTAAAAAAAAATCATAAATATCTACTGATTTAATCGATGTTTTTTATTATGTTTCTGTGGATTTATATTCAATTGATTTACTTTTTATAAAATAATAATGTTTTAATCTGCAGAATTTTTGCTTTCCGATCTCTATGTTTCCACCAAGAAGATTTGGACCATTTGCTCTTGTAAAAAGATATCCTCATCCAGCAGGACCAATCAGATCACCATATCCTGATCCGACTACGTAGATATAAGATATAAGAATTTCTCGGGAACATGCAAACAAAACACGACACAAGTTTTGCACCAATAATATATGTATTTATTTACAATTTTTAAGTGCATATAACACGTAAATACGACAAATAGATTTAAACAATATATATGTATGTTTATGACATATAAATGGAAAAAAAATAAAATTCGTAACGCGCACGTATGTGTATTTTACCTTAACCTAAGAAAAAAAAAATAAGAAAGCTCTTATTATAAGATGTTTTAGTGACCTCTCATTTGTAACTAGCAAATATAATACGTAGAAATAAATATTCAGTAGTTAATTCGTTAATGCTTGTTCTTTTATTCTGTAACTTAGGACAATTTTGTTGTCATTAACGCAGCAACGTATCGTCTCACAGTTAATGATAGTTTTGTAATAATTTTGTAATAGTTTATCTACGCAAAGATTCGTAACGTGCAATATGCTTATAACGCGTGTGTTACAGAATACAGAAACAGAGTTTATGAATTTTTGATTTTATTTGCATCTTTATCCTGCAGTTTGCATTAGCTCCCTGAATATTTATTTCTACGTATTGAAAGCTCTTATTATTATATTATAGAATATGAAACAATAGTCTAGTCAAAAGAAACTTATATATGAATATTTTTTTTTTTTATAGATAGGTGATGCAGTCTTTAAATTTGGCGAAAACTGCGCCGTGTCCCTTTTGTTGTATTGAATGTTTATTTTATTTATGCATGCAAAAAATCAAGATGTAGTGTCCACAATATATCAATTTCTCTTCCATATAAATGTTCCCTGTTTTTAGAAGGCTATTATTACATCAATATAACAAGTGTACGCATATTTATTTCAAATAATAGTTTTTTAAACAAAAATATCACACAAAAAGTTCAATTAACGAATATACAGATGAGAGAAGAATAAATTTACTTTCTGTTTCTCTTGTAGAATAATTTTACATAAAATAATCTTACAAAAAATGATTGCAAGTGCGAGAAACATTCTGCAACAAAGCATTCTCTCTCCTAAAAACACAGTTATTTTATTTAAAATCAATTTATATATACGTATATAAGTATCGTGGCTACGTTGAGAAAATACTAAATATACACTTCCAACGTTTTTTTAAAGAATACAGCGAACGCTAGATCCATGAATCAGACGTAAACATTCTTTACTCAATGGTCACACAAATGGTCATACAAATAACTGTTATATATATTCTCTTTCTTTCATTAATGCAAATCCCGTTTACAATCATTGTCTCGGATATAAAACTTTGCTTTGAAGTTAGAACAATCGAATATATCAGTGCACGCATCAGAATGCCCAGAGAAGGGTTAAAAATCGTTCTCCCGTTTGGTTTGTTACAATCTCACTTAACGAGTTTTACTTGAAATTCTCCATGAATTTCCCAACATAGTGCTCCTCACGATTGACAAGAAAAAAAAAAAAAAAAAAAAAAGTGTTTCGCTTTACTTGTCGTGAGGCATCTTAACAAAAACTGTTCTGGTGCCTTCGACGTCGGAGATGTTGATTTTAAGCTCGTTAGTAAGAGCTTCGAGTTTATCCACTACTCTCGTTGTTTTCTGCCCGCCTGGATTCGGCGGTGGCCATACGTCGTCAAGCGGCGGCTCCATGTATTGTCCCTTTGTCTTCGAGACGGCAAGGTCCGGTTTTAAGCCGAGTGTTCCTCCAACGTGATTCATGGAGGAAGCGTACTTGGATGGAGCTTCGTTGTCAAGACGTGGACGTTTGTAGAGAGGCATCTGTACAACCGGGCTGTAATCGTGATCCAACAAGCCTCCAACTTCTTGCAACAACTCTTCGCCGTATTGCTGTAGTTCTTCGTCTATTAGCTGTTTTGTGTGCAGCAAAGTTCTCGAACGGCCTAAAATTAAATTAAATGTGTGCAATAAATTAAAAATACATGTTTGTAGAATTTTTTTTCTGGATTTTTCTGTTTCAAAGCTTATAGAAGACATAAAAAATTTTTTTTGAATAAAATATTTAAATCTGTTACTTTTACGACGGAATTTGTGATCAAATGTTTCACGATGAATTTAAATGATTCGCAAAGGATTTGTACATCGACCATTGTTCGGAACGTGCAATTATGATGTAATTTGATACCACTTGTTCACGAGATGGAATTTGCTGTGCAGGCAGCTACGAAAGTAACTGCTTAAAAGCTCGAAGAGGTGAACAACAATCAATGACACAGAAAAGTACGTGCGTACATTTTGTATTGTCTTTTTTATCTTAATATACAAAAACTCGATATAAATCGGGAGAATTTATACCTCGTTTTTTTGCGTATTACAAAAATTTTTGTATATGTTCTTATCAACATCTGCACTGATGTTAACTTTGTTTCATATCTCTATAAGAGATAACATCAAGGACAGGCGTTCTCAAAACTTTTGAATCATCGAAAAGTATTTGTATGTGTTGAAAACATCGAAATTTTGTATCTCGTTTCAAAATGATAGATAACTAGTTATTTTATTTTCAATTTGCTGAGAATTGATAATTGTCAAGAAAAGACTGTGCTTTCTACATAATTAAAAAAAAAGTTTCCTAACAAAAGAACAACGGAAGTAACCTGCTAGTGACGTTTGTTCAGGTTCTTGCTCTTGCGTCAGATCGCTGTTGTTGTTGGAGTGCGGCTGCAGACCGTTTGGCAAAGCAACGAGAACCAATGAGAGCAGCAACACCACCAGACAAGTTGCCGGCTGCGCGCTCTTGTTGCCCTTTTGCAGAAGAGTTTGAAGTCTCTTCAACTGATTGGTCAGACTTTTATTTTGCGTCTGTAAGGCTTCGATTTGATTCAACAGAGTCACGTTCTCTTGCGTGCACTGCTTCACGCGATCCTCCAATCCGTCCACGTACTCCTTTTTCCTCTTGCGAGAGTCCTGAGCGGATATTTTGTTGCGAATCTTACGTCTGATTCTCTTCAATTCGCGTTCCTCGTGCTTCGTCAACGGATAATGACTGGGCAATGTGATGCCTTCCTTTTGCAACAACCGCTTCTCCTCGGCGTTTAGCTTGAGTCGCGGATACGGCGAGTCTGTCTCAGACGTAACCTCGTCGCTAGAATTGCTACTCTTCTCGCTGTTGGTCTCCTCCGTTTTGATGGTCATCTAAGTCAATATTAACACGATGTTAATATGTTATGGAATGTAAACACAAGAAGAATAAGAATTAAAATAAATTGTTTTAACATTACGTCACATAAGTGTGTAGCGCGAATACCTGAATAGGTTTATTGATAATGTTTGCCTGATTCATTTTCAAGTTCTTAAAATTCTTCGCTTGCGTCGTCATGAGTTTGATAGTGCGAACTTCTTTCACGTCTTTGAGGCTTATCGGCAATAGGATAGAGCGTGGATTACCGGAACCCACTGGAGTGACGCGTACGAATTGTCGAATACTTCGCTTTCCATTACCGGTCAAGTTGCGAGCGGCGCTTTCTCGCGGTATAACGTAAGTCGTCGTTTGTTTATGTGCTGGACCTGTGAACAAACAAGACCGACGTCTCATTCCTGAAATCGGGACTTCGCGCTTGAGACCGCGTTACGTCGCGATTCAAATGGGAATCTTACTGATGTCGACGATCGGTTGCTCGGCGACAACGGTGTTGCCATTCGGCGTGGTGTTATTTGGTGTTACAACAGCGACCAAAGTCTGTTCGTAATCTATTTCCTCGGTCACATCGGTAGCCGGCGAACCGATATTGGAGCTCACGACCGATCTGACGGGGCTGTCCACGCTGGCCAGGGACGGACTAGCCGCGGGTTCGAAGTCCATGAAATTCTGCGGACTGCTCAGGTCGGAGTTGCTGATTTCGATGTGCTCCTCTTCGTTGACCTTCGACAAGAACGGACTCAGTTGCTGTTCGTAGGACAGGCTCAGCGCGCTGGACAGTCCGCTGTCCGACGAAGAGGACTGAATTGTTTCCAGATCCTTGTCGATCAGGTTGAACCCGAGTTGTGTGTCTTCCTCCATCTTCAAGATCGAGGCGAACAAGTCCTCCGTCTCCGCCGGACTTTCCTCCGCCTGCAAAACGTATTCGCTCATCAGTGTTCTCTCTTGTGTGCAACAAATGACATAACATCTAGTTAGCGCAATCAAGACCGACGCCGTGTATGTTTTTTTTTTATTTCGCTTGCCGAAAACGTTTTATCACCGGATGAAGATGTTAGGCTTATCGGTTAGCAAGAGATTCGTGCTTTTACCGCGCCTCTCTTCTCTTGGCTCAAATCTTAGCGTCCCACATGTTTATTAAGACATGCGATTTCAGGCCGTTAATTCCGAGATTTATGAATTATAACACGGCACACTTAAGTGAAAAGGAAAGAAGATTGTAAATCTGTGTCGGTTGTACGCGCGCGGGATTGGCGAGTTGAGAGTTGCGGCAGAGTTCCGTAAAGTAACGGTATATCCGTTCGAAGGTCATTACCCGTGAGTGACTAAGTTATCAATTGGACCAAGTCGAATTCGCTCGAAAGGAAACGGAAAAATACGTTCGTGAACTAGTTAATACGTCAGATTGCAACAATTTATTTACACGACCTGCTCTGCTTACAAGAACAACCGTACGTGAAGAAGTAATATCAATATAGAACGACCGTTTTTTTTTTTTTTCACATACAATAAATAATAATTTTTTATTCGCACTTTTGGGCGCATCCATTGCGCAAATGTTGCGACACGCGAGACGGTAAAACCTGTCGTGCGCTCGTTGCTCTTGTTTTTCTTCTTTGTTTTTTCTGTTATAAATGAAGACTCACTTTACTTGATTTACTGTCGGAAAGTCGGCTACAATATTTGTTTCGGAAGCGATTCTGAGATCACACATTTGGCCCGTTTCAAAGCGCCATATGTTAAATCTCCTTTCTGAGAAAACTGTCTCGAAATCGTGTCGTAATGCAACTGCCATTTGAATAATATTCGCGAAAAAGTTTCTCGTAACGAGATGCAAGTTTCTTAAAAAAATTATACGTAAAATACGTATTACATAACATATATATATGTATATCGCTGTATTCTTCGCTGGAACATTATTACGTGATCTACGGATTTACCGTCTTGCGTAACAGCTGCGTACACAGTGCAATTAATACAACAAACTGTTAGCGAGGAAGAAAACAAATAAAAAATCCAGAGTAATTTTGTTCGTTCCGATATCTCGTGCAATATTCACGCGCGCCGGCGTGCATATCGCAAGAGCACGTGCGCCGATATCCGTACCATATGTTATAACACAAAGTATAAAAACAGTCTCTCGCTCACGATTTATCAATGAATTTGCAATAAAAATTTTCAATCGCGAATCGAATCGCGTCGCAATTATTGTCGATCGTGAAAAATTACGTCAACACGTTAATTGACGCGCATGTGTCTTGTTGTTGTTTCACAAATTATTTATTCAGCGCACAATGTATATTACGTTCTGATAAAAAAACAAGCGATTGTGTTGCATTTTGTGACGCATGTGACTCAACTTGAAGTATAACAAAACTGTCTTTTTCAGTGTGTGTAGCTTGTTAACTTTTTCTACAACAAATATAATTGTTAGTGCACAAACACGTATGCTCGATCGAGTGATTCAATTGTAATTCTCTTGTATAATTTTGTGAAATACAATATTGTGAAATAAAGAAAATAATCTCATTGCTCCCCTGACAATCGCAACAACTTGTTTCTCTTTTGATTATAAACAAGCAGCAAAGATAACATTTTACGTAGACAAGAAATATTTATAAGATGTGGAAATAAATAAATTTTCAATGCAATAATTTTTTTAGTATTCTTAGGTTTAAAAAAAAGGGAAGAGAAATTTCAAGAAAAATTCAAAAAATTCACACACAAGGTTTTGCAACAGTTACCGCAGCTATCAGTGCAAAATGATATGAAGTGTGATATTTAAACACACATTTATTGATACATATGTAATCAATTTTACAAATTTACATTCGGATGGCTATACTGGCATCTTTATGTTACTTCGCACCAACATCTACGTTGATTTTTGCAAAAACTTAATATGAATTTCTTGGGCTTATCAAAGTTGCTTGTTTTTCCACTGTAAATGTAATCAGAGAGATCTAACGTCAACGGTGACAGATAAAGTGTTTACTCGGAGCGACGGGGAACTTAAATTTCTAAACCGATTACATGAGTCACTCGAGTGACGCGCAGCAGAGAGTGCGAAAAGCGATCGAACGATCTCGGGGGGACTCACCGCGGCGATATCGCCATAGTTATCGTCGACGAACAAGTCGTCCTTAATCTCTCCCTTGAGAAACGTGTCGCTGAACAGATCAAACAGGTTCATGTCGGACGACATCGCTGCCTGACATAAAACTTGCGACTGGCCGTTCGAATTTCACTAGGTTGCCATTAAACGGATAATTAATAACCACACAAAATCGCCGCTAATTAATCGGTATGAGCGCGATCGTCACTTCACCGATGGGAGATCGTGAGGCGATGAAAGTAACTGTGAAATTTCTCGACAAGCGCACGTCCGACTCGCCGCCTGCACCTGCCGCAGAACTTGTGGTTGCTGCCCCACCTCGGAGCGCGCCGACCGAATCATCAACAATCGGTTTGCACTCTCGACACTCTTCGTACACACACCGACAGTTTTACATTTTCTGGACCTCACTTCACTGCCGTCCGGAGATGTGTCGACGCGAAAACTGGGAAACAGCAAAACAGCAGCAGCTCTCTCAGCAAAGTTAACGCAGAGAACGGACGACTGCCAGCGTGGCATAAATGAGACAAATATATATATGTATGTGTATAAATCAGTGTTATAAGACGGAATCGTGCTTTTGCGCACGCGCAGTTGAGCGTACTATCTATCGTCACTGTTCTCAATTCAATGTTGTAATTACTCAGTGGGCATGAATGAGAGACCCATACGTCAGTTGCATGATCGCCACTGTTCCAACTCTAATCTCACAGACCAATTCGTAATAAACTGGCGTTCATAGTCGGATCTTGTATTTAAAGATCGTTTTAAGTTTATATCTTCAAATGATGTTCGAGTCGTTTCATTGGCTGTAGAGCATCTTTTAAACACAAGATTCAACTCTATGAATACCGGACATATTACAAGAACTTAATATATGCATGAGAGAAGACTGACAATGAGAGCGGACAGGTCTAGAGAGTGACTAAATGGTGACTAAAGTAAAGTCACGTGACTGGGAGGAGAGGAAAAACAACACGTGACTAAAGTCACGTGACTTTACTTTAGTCACGTTGTGCGCGTACCCCTACCTCGGTGCTCGGCCGGCTGCTCGATCTTTCTCAACTCGACACTTGTGCACATAGCCCGGAATAGAACCATGTCCAAACCACAACCATCTTTTACGAACCATCTTATACGAACATATAAATGTGCGCACACATTTTTCCGTCCCACTTTGCACAGACTGCGAACTGTCAGATGCAGTAATGTCTTTACTGTATCTGGTGTGGTTAAACAATGTAGCACACATACTTTAATTTTTTTTAATAGAAAATAGAGACAGTTTTTATTAAATTCTTTTGTTTTATCTTATTATATCGTATTATAATTTGTATATTTAACTGAAGATAATTAGTTATTTTCCCTTAGTTAGTTAGTAGCCATCGACAAATTTGTTTTGTTAGCAAGTATTGACAACTTCGATTGAATGCCAGTTGAATTGAAAAGATATTAAACTATAGACTAAATAAATTATCTTTTGACGGGATTCAACAAAATTGTCTAATCACATTGACCAGTTTGGCCAATGTGATTGATCATTTTCGATGAGTTAAACGATCGATAAACCACTCTTGAGGAACAAGTCAATCGGTAAAGTCGAGAACCCCGAGTTCTTCGAGGAGTTTCGAGTGTGTGTTGTTCTTCGATCGGTAAATATACTAAAAGTTAAAAACTATTTTTGTTCCGAGTTCTCGTTTAGTATGTACACATCTTTGCAGTGATATATCTATTAATCTTCTGTCTGATTCTTTTAACTTGGTTTTCTATGTACAGTCTGGTGTAGAGTCCACTGCAATATCTGATGTTTTTGTAGAATTGTCATTATTTGTACAGATCTCACTGTTATTTCTAAAAAAAAAAAAGAAAAGAGTAAAATTATTTCATGTCTGCAATACGTATGTAATAAACGCATTATCACTATTAAAATCACCAGAGAATTTCTTCTCCGCAAATATCAAATTATGCTTTTATAGTTTTACAAAAATTTTCAAGTATTTAATAAGATATATATTACCGATGCTGGCCATTTTGTACACTAGGACTCTGTTCGTATGTAGAATCGTATTCCGCAAAAACGATATCCAAATTGTCACACTGCTCTTTTAGCTCTTGATACAACTGTTCTGCTTCCTTCAAGAGCAAATCAACCGTGTCTAATTCCGGCAACTCAAAAGTTTCCACAGCATCCTAAATATGTGTCATAATTTTTATAATTTACAGGAAGAAATTATGTTTTCTAACATATTTATTTGTTGTTTTATAGATACAATTATAAAATGTATATAAAATTGTCCACGAGACTTACTTTAATATCGTGGATACAACTTGACAAGTTTTCCAAACAGACGGTATTTTCCTTATTTTTCTCCCCATACCCACCGACCATCAGATGAGGCATTTTCCAGATCTTTTCGAGCCAATTGATATTCTCGTCGATCTCGCGCGTTTTTTGCCGTAATCTCTCGAAATAATTTGACAATGTCGAAGAATCACAATCCATCTCTGTCGTCAACAAAAATCAACCAACAATAATTGTATCACAGACAATCCGACGCTCGACGATTCTGACAGTTCGTTTTGAACTGACGACTTTTAAAGTTTGAGCACATTGCTGCCAACCTGTTTTACGACAGAGAGATGCTGATCTCAGCGCTCTACATCCACAAAAGTGGAACTACGAAGCGATGTTTATCTTCAGACGATACAAATGTAACTCGGTTCGAGTCCGTCGCTACATTCGCAATTTTCACTATCGATAAGAGCGATTGCTCGAATCGACGCGAATCAGTCAATCAACGCATATTTTGACGAATTCGATTGGATACACTAATGCGCACCGAGTGCGTCTTCTTTTAATGTGTAGTAGAATATTTCAGTGTTAGTATTTTACTACACACTGAAACAGGACGCACTCAGTGCGCATCAGGCATCCCCAATCGAATTTGTTGTTTTTGTACATGTTGATCCAGATGTGTATCAAACTGCATAAAAAGCAAACGAGAAAAATTCGTGTACCAAATATGTACATTTGCCGCATTGGCGATGATGCGTCGTCACCAAACGCGTATGTAAACCAATTGTCGTTATTCGAAAACTCATAAAAGTACTTTTTATATTAACATATCTAACGAATAAATTATATTCTATTTACACATAGCGGTCGTACAATTCACATGCACCATCTGTGTGAGTTGTTTTTCTCACATGATTTATGTAATACACGAGTCGCATTTTCTGTATCATATACATATAACGATGTCGTCCACATGTTACTAATTGTAATGGCGCGCAATTTGCATTGGAAATTAATATAATATATCGTTCTTACGTCAAGAGTCATATTCCACAACGAATTCAGGTAGAATATTTTCTGTCAAACGTAATCAGACGCGAAGAATACGACTATATATTCTTCCGACGTCATTTTGCTTATTGCTTGTTGGCTTTTTTAGACGCGCGTACGCGCGCGAGCACAATCCGCGTAGTTGATTATTATCTCATTTGCAACAAGGTAAAAGATCATTTGGATTATTATTCTCGCGTACGTCAGAAATGTACCGTACGTTTCCTTTTTTTTGTCATAATAAAAAAAAAAAAAAAACAAATGCGCGAATGTAATGTAGGTAAGAAACGTTTTGATAGATACTTTGCGAGAAAAAAAAACACGCGAAACGTTTCTGCGATTCAACTTCTGATTGTTTTTTGTCGCTCAGAAGCCAAACTTTTGCGTGTAAATAAATAAATATTCATTCGAAACCAACGTCAGCAAAACATTAATATTTATCAAGTGTATATTTTTGTTGGTTTTAAGGTAAAATTTCTGAATAATTTTCGTCGAAGATACACAATAAATGACTCTCTAAAAGCGCTCCGTTAAAAAAAAATTTTCCAAACTATGTACCACGCAATATTTACACAGAGAAACTTGTTACTGGTGTTTAATAATACTTTTATTTTAAATATTATTATAATATTTTGATTATTATTAAAAACTCACTGCAGACCGGTGCTTTCGTTACTCAAGATAAATACTATTTTGACAAAACCGCACGCGGTAATAAATTTCTACAAGGAAAGAACATTAATCTTTTATCCCGCTTGGCAACGTGTATCTTCAGCGTGGACTTTGAAATAATCGAGACACACAAATTATTAACCAACAAGATTTATTTAACAAACGTTAATTTATTGTTACTTGCGTCACAAATATGTCAACAGGTTAATTAGCGCGTATCTTACTATGTTCATTTGCGCGCGCGGCAATGAACGTAATGTGAGAATCGCAAATTTTAGAAATTACTTGTTGTCAAATATTATTTATGTAATATTGTCAAATTGTAATGCAGAAATTAATGTTTTATTTATTAATGTTTTATTTATTATTCTAATTTTTGTAGTTCACAAAATCTGTTTCACACTCTCGAGACGTTTGTTAAAAATTATATACATATTTTTACATGTATATACATTAACATATACATTGTTAGACATATAATATGACTCCTGATGTGTCTACGTATTACATCACTCAAAGCCAAAAACTTATTTTAAAATTTTATATCATGCATAAAAGAGCCTCAAGTCTTTTTTAACTTACACGTGTCGTGAATATTAAAGCCTGGAATCATCATCAGTTTGATTTGCGTGTGTTCTGCACGTTATTTTACTATAGTTGCTTTCTTCTTAGCTCAGCACGAAAAAATTTCTGACTGATTTAACAACGCATGTTCTTTTTGCAAAAGATTCGCGATTTTTTCATTAGATATATATCTTGTCGATTATTTAAATTTTCCAACCTTTTTTGCGAGAGAACGATCCGAAAACAATCTTCTGAAAGAGATTAATTAACTTCTTACGCAATTTTTAAATAAAGTTTCTGAGAAAATATCGCGTAATTTATTTGTTTCGATTTGTAATCTCATTGTGTAGTCGACGAGAAAAAGAACTGCGTTGGACAGAAAGTCAAACGCAGCTCGAAAAGTTTCGAATCCGCGATAACTCGCAGAGCAACGCGTAAATGTTTTAATTAAGCGCAATCGCGCTTTCGAGACGCACAAAAAAAAAATGACGTTATCACGCGAGACTTCACACGTGATCGTCTAAAAAAAAAACATGTCTCGTATTAATTAACTTTTAAAAGTATTTTACTTAACAGAACATTGCATAATTTATTTTTTGTTTGCAGAGAAATGTCGTCGACATTGTTGTATATTTATGATGATGTAAAATGAGAAGAGATTAAAAAATTGCCGAAATCTTTTTTTAATCTCTTCTTCGAGAATTTGAATTGACGTAATAACACGCGAAGTGTTTTCTCGGCAGCTTTAAAGTCTTCGAGCGAGGACACGCGTTCAAACTTATTCTTGTCTATTAAACCAATAAGCGAGCTTATGAGGGTTAATAGATGTTTAATGCGTCGATTGACCCGTGAACGATTCGCGAAGCTGCTCTTTATCTGTAATAATCTGCGTTTCTGAGAACGACTGCCAAAAAGCACCGATCACTTGCGAGAGATTTAATTTATCTTTTTTTTTCTCCGAGAGATCTTCTTTAAAAAATGTCTATTGTGGTGTGTAACGTTGCAGTCCTCGATGCTTCGTTTAACCTTTCTCCAGACTCCAAAAATGACCTGCTTGAACAGACTGAGTGTCTGTGAGACCCACGAATTTAAACTTGAATATTTCCGCAAAAAATTTATATTTTCCAATTGTGGTTTTTTGAGTCAAAAGTTTGAACGATTCTGCGTCGATTAAAAAAAACCAAATTGAAACAATCTCTAGTGGTTTCGAAGATATAAACGTTTAAAAGAAACTAATTTTTACTAGAAATACTGGTTTGGAATTTTTGAGTGGGTCTGAGAGACCCGTGTTTGTTTTTTATTTTTGCGAATACGAAAATAGCATCGTCGAAACTATCGAGTGGAAATCGATAAGACACGCGGAGAATAACGTTGAATTTACATTATGAAGTAGCTTTCTTCAGCTTTCACTACAATTATATTCGTCTCACATAAATAAAAAATCTGATAAATTTGATCTCACGTGCTGTTTATTAGCAAGGATTGCAGGTCGTTCATAATAAGGTTAGCAAAATAAGGTCGCACGTGTTTTGTTGAAGATATGCGCTTCTAAGCGAATAAATGCGTGCGTGAAGGTAATTTGTTATAGACGCGCGTCAAGAATGTATCGAAGAAATGAATTAGAAACGGTATACTTGACACTTATTTCCGGTTGTTTTCTCCTCACAGTGTCGTTTATTACACCTGCCACGCTTGTCGGAAATTTGCGACTTGATCGATTTTTTATTTTTGGGCCTTCGTGCGCGGAAGAAAAGCATATCTTCTGTACTCGCGTTGCTTTTGCTTTAATAAAATATAATTTGTCGAGAAATTGTGCGCGTGATGATTAACAGCGATTCACGTGGCAACTCGATAGCAGAACGTTGGACCGTTTCATACTTTATTGCGATCTTTTTCAAAGCGTCTCTCGCCGACCTAAAGTTCACGCGATAAATTCTATCTCGGTACAGCTATTTATTGCTCCCGCGCAATATCATTACAAAACACGCATTCAAATGAGCGGTTTTTCTAACAACGCGTGATCGTAAAGGAGACAACGACTCAAGAAGAAATTATCGCCAATGAAATGTTATTGTTTTGAAATAATCGAACGACAAATGTCACGCTAACGCGCAGTGTTTAATTAAAATAATCGTGATTATTATTATTTATTGTCTACACATATATATTTGTAAACAATAAATAAGCTCGTGACAATCTTGAAATGAGTTTGATTAGGGTTGAGTGTAAGAGCCAATCACAGGAGATGTTAATGTAAAGTCTTTTTCCTTATTATGAAAAAAATTCAGACAAATTTTCGATCGTTTATCAGTAAAAACCGAAATAATATAACAATTACCCAACAGCAATTAAGGAGAAATTCCTAATAATTACAAATTTTAATTTGTAATTGTTTAGAAATGTGTTATTTTTATGTTAGGCCAAATATATAAATTTATATAAAATTTAACATACATTAAATTTAAATACAATAAATATTTGTCTTTTGCGCGTATTATATCAAATATAAGTTTAAATTCTCAAGTGATACGAATTCGGCTACTCTCTCGTCTGTGTTCATTCGCGTTTCAAATCGCGACGAGGTCACCAGACAGAAGAAGATTCCCCGAACTCATTTCATATAAGAGAGATCCAGAAATACTTAGCGGTATGTACACGTGTATTCAGAACCAGCTTCAACAAGACGATTGATAGTGTCAACACGCAGCAATTATACTGCCATGTGCTGTTGTTCGTTGAAGAAAAGCCTTTCCGAAGCGAAGACGCTCACTCGAGACCGCACTATCATACTCAGCTTTGCTCAAGTGGTAAACTTGAAGTCTCGTTCATAATTGTACAACGCTTTTACGTCTGAAAATAAAGCGAACGTCTCTGACAAATCCGAACAAATCTATCAATCACGCGATATGTGTGACGTATTTACTGACGATAATGCAACAATGTTACGTGTATACGCAACATTGTTTGAGAAATGCTATTTTAAGTAAGCGCGAAAGATCATTAAAATTGCGCGTTTTTCTCGCGAACGATCGCTTCTGTCAAATAAACAATCATTTTTATTTTGCGCGTCTACAAGATAGACTACTGCTGACAAATACGTAACTACTGACAACTTTGCATAAGACGCGTAAAGTAAAGTTAAATCTGTTTTTTTTTTTTTTTTAAACAAATAATCCAACAAAATTGATTTTTTCAAGTTAATTTAAGAGGGTGAAAGAGCATTTCTATGAACGAGAATCTACTGCGTATGACGTGCTCTCAAACGCCTTGCTACTACTTCTCTTTTATTAGTTGGAGTTTTCTGTTTTGCGGTTTTTCCCGGACGTGTTTTCGCACCAATGAATAACATACACTTTTCCCGCGTGCAGCATCGCGGCATGTTATACTTATTAAATCATACGAGCAATAAAACGTTCTTCCTACTCATTAGAATTTCAGTTTCCACGTCGCGTAATCCTTTTTTTCAGACAGGAGACACACACATCCCACCGGATGAATGTGTGAATATATTTAAAAGTAGTTTATAGTCCAAAAAAGAGTCAAGATAAACATGTGTTTACGGCGTTTTCTGATAAATAACGCGTCAATAAGAAATTCACGACTAATGATGTCAATTGTAAATCTTTCATTATAGTAATTTCGTTGCGATTGCGACAACAGACGCGTCTCGATGTGCGAATATTTCTTCAACTTTTTCGACTACGCGCTATTGTTTTCTCGGTTTTTTGCACGACTAAGCAAAAATTATGAGTTTTTTTTTTTTTTTTATCTTTCTACGAAAGAAAAATACTTCGACTGTGCGATTTTAATGCGGTCTGATTAAACTATTTTTCTGCTCCTTTATGTCGCGCTTCGCAGTTATATGCTAAAGAGACAATAAGTCGCGTTCTCGGATAATGTATAATATCACTTGCACTCGAGACTCAATTAAACTGTTGCGATTCTTCGAATTAGATTCATCTCAAAGTGGACGCAAAGTTTTATCTTCCAAGTTTTATCTTCTAAGAACGTTCTCGAGTGTGATTGTACAATTTCTACACTTTTATCGAAACCGCCACGATAAAACAGACTAACGCAACTGATTAGCTAATTGCAAAAGATACTTTCTTTGTAAGATTGAAAAAAGGGAATTGGCTGAAAAACCAATTAACACATGCTCTTTTTATATTTTAGCGTGGGATGTTTCAAAATATATTTTTATTTGATCAAACAAATGAGAAGAGAAAGGTACACGAAACTGTTTCCAAGAAAATTTTGCTTGCGTTCTGACTTTAAACAAATTTATTTTCTATGAAACCGTCGTTATTGTGTTTCCAATAAGGAAATGAAATTAACGATACAAAAAAAAATCTTTATGTAATTTTTTCATATCGTGTTTTCTGTGTGTGTCTTTATTGTTTACGTATAAAACATTTTCAGCATCAGTTTGATTAATTATCTCTCTTTCTCTCTCTCTCTCTCTCTCTCTCTCTCTCTCTCTCTCTCTCAACAGACATGGAAGATCGCATAAACAAAGCGAATAGATCTTTTGATAGAAACGTCTAGACTAGATGTTTAATGTAATCAAATCGCTCGGATTAATGAATGTGCATCTTTTTTTTGTGTAATATTTAACCAGACGTCTGCGCGCGGACGTCACAGTAGCAGAAATATGGTTTTAAATAGTAAATGGCCTTCGACATAATTGTTTATCGATGTTTACTGACACACGTGTTAAGTTCTCGAACTTACTAGAAAATATACAAATCTTCAAATGACGTCTGTTTTTTAATCAGAAATAGCAAATTTCTATTTCAATATTCACGATCTTATCACTACAGTATACGCGTCTTTGGCTGATCGTTGCGATTTATCTATGTATGTAGCTCTTGCTCGATATCTGTAACTATCAGCATAATATAGAGTAGAAGATAAGAATAGAATAACAATTTTATACACGGTCTCTGGTGTAGCTTCTTTTATCTCATCTGCAATAAATCGATTTTTTAACAAGAGCAAAGACAAACAACGATACAAGTAAAGAAAATATCTAGTCACATTATTTTATTTCAATTAAATTTAACAAATTTAATTTTACATTTATTTTACTTTTTTAATTACACAAAACGAGATTATTTTGCATCCGATCCTTTTTGAACTCGGGCTCGTGTTTGTTCATATTCCGCCTGAGCGGATTTAAAGAACGTTGAAACGCATATGCCGTTACAATAATGCCATGTTCTGTGCGGCAAAAGTTCGACAAAAGTTCGACAAATAAAACGCACAAACATCGCGTATAGAGAGAAAGAGAGAGAAAGAGAGAGAGAGTGGGAGAGAGCAAGAAACACGGCGCAAAGAAAGAATTTTCATGGTCATCGACATTTTTCAAATAATCTCGAGAACGTAATATCCCCGGGAAATCCCAATTTCCGTTCGGGACTCAGATGGGCAGGTATTAATTTTTTTTTTTTTTTTTTTACAACGCATCAGCTAAGTATGTAGCACGAACGATCTTGTGTGTGGGTTCTTGACGCATTACCCGTCGGCAAACCGCACACAACCACACGCGTATCTAAACGCGATTCCAACACGCAAATCGACAAGTCGGCTGTCACGAACTCAGACGAAGGTCACCGGCAGCCTATATATAAGCGAACCGGTTGATAGTAGACTTATTCACAGAGCGAACGACGTTCAGCACGTTTCGATCTAATAAGCTAAGCTCCGAGACTCTTTCGCGATCAAAGCACTCGCGCAACTGTCGTTGACATCTCGTTGTCACATATCGGCGTGATCTGTCACGTGTGTAAAAGTGCCAAGTTCCAGCGGATATCTCAAGCGAGTTACTTCCGCGGTTGTGAAAACCATCCAGCTTTCTTGTACGGAAGAAGAATCAACGATCTATCAACGATCATGTACACGAATCCGTTCAACCGCAAGCACAGCACGATCCGCCAGATGCTGGACCGTTTGTTGGACTCCACGAAGAAGCCCATGAAAAGGTCCGAGAGCATCTCCAGTTCCAGCAGCAACGGCAGCTCGAAGGGTGTCGGCCACGGATCCTTCGGCCAATGTCACTCCTCGTCGTACAGTCACCGGGGCGCTCTCACGTGGGGCAGAAAATAATCGCCCCCATGGTTGCAGAGAAGATCCCGAAACACCGTCTTGATCATCAATGCCTACGTGTTCAAGGCACATTACGCTGCTTCTCTCCTGTTGCGAAGGATTTGCTCATCACCAATAAAATCCTTTCGAAGGAAGTGGCTGAACTGAAGTACCGAGCTGCTTCTCGACCGGATGTAGTCACAGAGTAATCTCTTCGGTCGGATCGGAAAAAGAAAACCACCGTCAAGATCCAAACCGCAAACATCCGAGGAATCCTGTTAATCGTCGCGCGATGGAAGTTTCCACATGATGTTTCCGTGAGAGCATTTCTTCTTTTTATTGAAGAAACGCTTGGAAACGTTTGCGCACTTGTCGGATTCCCGCATCGACCAGCAGAATTTAATCTCATCGTTCGCGTCAGCTCATTTATATATCGACCTATTCGCAGTGCCATGCATTAATTAGATCTAGAGATCGTAGTATTTAATAATTCAAGAAGATTTCATAAAAATAATGACTTTTCTTCATTGAATATTACATGCACACATATACACATACACACAACATAAATACATGAAACCTAGATCACTAGTCAAACCAGTATTATAAATATCAATTGTCAGCTCATTGTCAGCTCGCTGTTCATGCACACAATCATACTCGTGTAAATTATCTTCATGTAATTTATTTTGTAACGTTTTGTATGGCTATTCGAATAAATATCGAATACTTTCTATTATATATCTCTGGTTCCTGATTTTCTTTACCTTTTTCACGCACCTAACAGATCCTTCTCCTGTTTTTTTTTTTTTTTTTTTTTTTCGAAACAAATTGTTGTCTTTATCTTCCTTTCTTTCCCTTCGTTAATTTATGTTAACAGAAATAATGTTCTTAATTAACATCGATGGCACGCTGGAAATAATAAAAAGCAACAACATCATATATATCAAATAAATCAAATAATATTAATAAGTTAATTATTTACAGTTATTAGACCGTGCGTGTAACGCGAGTAAAACTTCTTACGTGTTTTATCGGGAAGAAAAAAAGGATATTGCGACACGCACGCACACACACACTTCGGTTCGTTAGAGGTTATCGTCGTAAAGGGGAATAACTGATAAATCTATGAGCAGTTGCGTATCGGGAAAGTTTTCAATACTTCATAAATATTTATTTACTCCAAGAGTTTTTCTCACCGTCGCTAGATAACTCCGAACGTTTTTGTCCTTTACGATAAAATTCCATGTTGAGAGAAGGAGAGTAAGAGAGAGAATGGCTCTCTGTTAAAATCATCCGCACAATCTAGTTTTTTGTTACAACATATTAAAAGTCAATAACGGATAATTGTTTGAAAACTAGAACAAGAAATCCATACTAACAACTTTGCCAGGTAAGTTTATCGGAATTTGATTCCTGACGTAAATCAGATAAAAAGAAGTCTGCAATTTGTATTTTTTTTCGCGACGATACTTCGAAATATACACGGAATGTTCCATTTTAATTAAATTTTTTTCTCTTCAAAAACTTTTTTATTTTTGATTATAGAAAAAAAAAATACTTCGGACAAAAGTCGCTCGAAGAACACATACAATGTCATATGTGGAGCTAATTTTGTAAACTCTGAAGCTTCGTATTTCTGGAACTGGCTTTGGTACAAAAGACGATTTTGTTTCAAAAACAAGATCTACAACTTTTTATCTCAAATCAAGAAATTAGTTACATTTAAACTTACTTGAAAACGACAACACGTGTCCTCCGTCAAAGCAACAACTTTTATCTTTGAAACATTTTTTTACGATCAAAACAGTTTTAGAGAGAGTAGATTAAAATAGATTGTATATATATATATACATATATACAAGTACATTCACGAATATGTGCATACAAACGGTGATATGCTCCTTATCGACTGAGTTTAAAACAATGTGATAAAACCTCCAGTAATTGACACTTCAAAGATCTATCAAATTTTTTCAAGAATATCAACCAGAGGACTCAAAAATCATATTGTCATAAAAAATCCACTTCAATCTTACTATAATGTCAGATAAAAAATGAGACAAAACTGTTGACACAAGAAAAAATTAATAGGTGTCAATTATTGAAGAGACGCTGATTATAGATTCGGTCTACAAATATTTTGCCGGCAATATTTTCTTTCTAATTTGACGGAAACATTTATCTCAGCAAAATATTATTAATCTGCTTTTTTCACGTCTATAAAAATTGTGTATCACTTTCATGTTTTATTTAACTACTTCTTTGATTATTTCCGTATTATATATTACAACTTCCGCAGATCGGGAGTTTCTCGAATATAAACGATCGTATTTTTTTTTTTATCACGAGTTTAAAGTGCAATTTGACTATCCGGAAGCATGTGTGTGTGTGTGTATGTGTGTGTGTGCGCGCGCGCGCATAGAAACGTTCTGATCGACCTTGTGATAAAACGGCGGTAAAAAGAAAAAGAAGAGGAGCGATTCTTTTGAATGGAATTTGATCAGACTCGAAGGACATTGGAAAGATAAATATATGCATTTGCATATATTTATGTCCGCTTTATAATTTACAAGCCGTCCGCAAGCGCAACAACTAATTTTCTTAAATCAATTTCCGCGTCGATCGGTCAAGTGCAACGAAAAACAAAATTGATTTACGTTCTTATTTCTTAAAAATTGTTGACACAGATGAAGGTCAAAATTGAGACAGACAAAACTATGACGTTGCTCAACGGAACCGGTCAACGATATGTTACATCGAGTCAATTGCGATAACCTACGATAAATGTTAAATATTTTTAATAATTTTTTTTGTGATGAAAAGTTTTTGCCTCCGCGAGGACGTACAATTACATAAAATTGATTTTCTGTCTGGCGTGATCAACGATCAGTTCGCGAATCGAGATTACGTGCAGAGCGTTCTATTTTGCAAAAGATGTGGATTATTATATAAAGATCCCATTTGCAAGAGAGTGACTGTAGATATTTATAACTCAAGATATTTATAGAAATATAATATACAATCGTCGATAAATAATGCATGATATTCGCATGCATAATGATTGCAGATATGAATTTTAAGCCGCGTATTCGCCTCACGTCTAATATGGCTAAAATTAGGCTAAAAACAAAGTTGATATTCAAGTCGTATTTTTCCGCGTTGTCTTGTTACAAAGCACGTGTACGCACGATCGCGTATTTTGTCAACGTTTCTCGTTGATTATTCATTAAGCAAGTGTTACAATTTTAGAAATAACGGAAAAATTTATTTCATTGTAAAATCTTTCCTGTCGATCTTTTTCTCGTTTCTCGACGGAATCGACGATCAACAATATGGCTTGACTTTTTCAAACCGTTCGGGTCATTTTTAGGTCCATCTCAACGACAATGATCACAAATAAAATCAAAATTGATTTTTACCTTCAATATTATAATTTTTACCTCGCGTGACTTTGTTTATATAACGCGAAATAACTTATTATTTATTTGCTATTTGAGTCATGTCGGACCCACTTCAATATAATTAATTAAAATAGAAATTAGTTTTTATTCTCGATATTTGTCTTTTTGTCATTTAATGCAATTTATTTAAAAAACATTTGAATCTGGAAATTATCGCAATCTATCCAGCTGCAAAATTTATTAGCCGCAATGCGAACAGCGTTGAAAACGTGTTAGGTTAGCTCAATAATATTAGCATCTTGTTAGAAAAACAATTAACGTTGCAAAGTGTTGACAGCGTCAATTGCTACTCTCGTCAAATGTATTCATTGTAATTAGAATTACATTTCATCGAACATATTTCACGGTTCGCCTTACAGCGATTCGTGATTACGCGATATTTTATAATTAATAAATATGGATAACTTGAAGACACATGTATACTCGACAAGCCTAACGTACAATATCTCGCAATGTTGTCATCTATTTGCACACGTGCAAACTTTAGTTGCATTCCTCGCTGTTTTTTAGCGAAGTCATATGATATATGAGAATAGTATTAAAAACAATATTGTATGATATGATAATGTGCGAATAAAAAAGTGAAATGTGGAAGAATTGAATTATGAAAAAAAAGCTTGTTACGATTATAGTTGGCTAATGCGTAATTATAATATATGCGATTTTATAACGCGCTTGCGCGCGTGTGTGCGCGAGATGATATTTTTTTTTTTTTATAACACTAACAATTTCCCGTTATCCTTTTCAAGTATTTACAAGAATAATTTTCAGCGCGAGTTTTTTTACTTCTCGACGAGATGAGTGCGTCTGAGAATTTTTTTTCGCGTTTGAGAGACATTTCTTTTCCGTCTATGTGTAATCTTTCGTTGCGCGATTCCGGAAATAGAATAAAACTTGTTTTTTCTGTACACACATGCGAAATAGCAACTCATCCAGATTAGATTCGAAGAATCGTCTTCACGAATGTTTTTTTTTTTTTTGCAATAGTTTCCGATTTTTATTGACGATATTATGTGCGCGATAACATTTACAACCGAAACATTCTTCTTTAACTGTGTTATACAATTTTGTATAATTTTTTTGTATCGAGAATAATTCAAATCAAGAATTGTGCGCACATTTGACTTTGTAATTTAACGATTAACTTTGCACGCGTTTTAACAACTCTGTTTTCAATTTATCGCTCGTATTAAATTATCTATTCACATGTGATCAATTGTATAATTATTATACATGATTTTCTTATGAGCGATTTATGAGAGTGATTTAGATATTATTCAGAAGCGTATATCAGAAACGTAATATCACTAGGTCAGAGCGTAACGCTCTTATTTTTATTAGTCATTATCTTCGCTTTCACGTCAAAAACTCTCATCCACGTGACTAGTTTATGCGGAGGATAACGAGAGATAATAACGGTTACATTCGGGATCAAGTGTGAGAATTTAATCTAATTGTGTACGTTCTAAAAGAAAACACAAAAAAGAATTTGCGTATTCGTATGAGAAAAACAAATCTCACAATTTTATAAGAGCGACATTGTTTGTTCGAACCGAAGAAAGTGCAGAGACGAGTTGTAAATTGACATCAAGCGGCGACATATAATCGTGATTCCCGCACAGGTGAATGGCTGCGGGCTGTTTAGTAAGAAATTTTATTGCGTAATAACTATTTGCTTGCCTGAGAAATCGCTGCATCCCCCGTTTCACGGTCAAGTTCTCTGAAGAGCGAGCAAACAATTCGAACCTTGGCGCATCTCTCGTTTCCTGAATTGACGCGTTGCGTCATTAAACAGGTAAAGTCACACACACACACACACACACTCTCGATGTCCTATATTTTTCAAGGGTAAATATATATTCAAGTATAATCTCGCGAAAAACCTTGCAACCGCGAGATATACATGTGAGAAAAGATCGCAATCGCCGCATGCGCAAAAGAGACGTGCGCAATTTATTGTCACGATTCCCTCAACACGATTAGGGTCAACTCGGATAGATTAGAAGACATGTTTAATTGACCGCGCGTTAGAACTTTGTGTTTCAGTGCCGGCAAACTTGACGCGCTCGGAAACAAAAAATAATGTTCGATTCCGTAAGTTTTCGGCACATTAACTTGAAGAAACTTGCACAGCCAAGTAGTCAAGCGTTCGGTCGTTCAACTGAAAAAAAGATAAAATAAAATAAAGTAGCTACGAGAAAGTAAGCAATCACTTTCGCGAAGTAATCGAAAGAGTTACGATGTTTTAAAAGGGAAGTATATATATTGTTCATTAATTTAATTTGTAAATTGTGTAAAATTATGCAAAGTTATTAAAAAGTACAAGTATAGTGTATTTTACAACATATTCCTATATTAATTTTTTTTAACAATTGTATTTGCTAGTGTGTGTGTGTGTGTGCGAAGAAGGAAAAGAAAGTATAACGGAAAAATTTAGAAACATCCGGAATATACATATGCAAATCAGAGTCACTCAGAGTGACTCGCTCATGCATATTCACAACTCAAATTTCTTTATATAGTTAACATATATTATTATTACAAATAGATGGACTTTGTATTGTGAACTTTGCATTTATTACAGAGGTAGAAACTTTCTAGAAAAAAAACCCCATGTAAGAAACAGAGAGAGAGAGAGTTCTTTCGTTATTTATATACAATAAAACCATTTACCACACGTATATTTTTAATTATATTCGAACACACATAAATAGCTCTTCGTTTAAAACTATGTTGGTTCGTTCAAAACTTTTCTGAAAATTCTGCTCGCTTGCAACGTCAATAACATTTGCAATTTATCTAGAAATAATTATTGCAAATTCATTATCTTTCCTGTTCGCGTTGCAGTTACAATTAAATTTTGCAGCTGAGTAGAATGCGAGATCGTTGTCAAATACAAATTTTTGAAATACATTGTATTACATTATTTTTTACATGTAAAATAAAGATTCGAGAAATATTTACAGAAAAAATCAACTTTAATTAATAGCCGTTAAATATTGAGATAGGTCCGAAGTGAACAGCCAAAGAAGGTTTCGTAAATTGCCGCGGGCCCGATTTTTCTATTCTATCTCGGTATAATTTCGTCCTGTCTCCCGGTCTTACGGAAGAATCGCGAATTGACATTCGTGAAGATGTAAGGCGCGTCTTCTGTAGGACAGACCACTTTCTCGAGTATCCCGGGCAATCCCTTTTCCGTCTTATTGCCGACTGGTTCCAGCATGTTGTTCCACAGAAGATTAGCGCCTGTAAACAAATTGAAAAACAAGCGAATGAAATATCACGCCATGTTTGTTGACATCAACTTAGTTTTTGTTGTCTTCACATAACAAGACGGAAATATTGTCGATCATGACGTCTTTTACCATGACTCTTATTAACACCGCGCGAGACGTTTAATGACACATTTTTATGCCGCTAATGAAAGAGCGCTCGTGTTTACAGCCGACCCAACTGCGCAGGATTGATGTTCAATTTATTGCTCATAAAGACGCGCCTCTTGGCAGTCGATTAACTCGGTTTTTAACTGCGCGACGTGTAATCGGTCGACCTTTGTCCGAATAATACGCTCTAATTGTTACATAATAGCGAATTAACGACCGAAAAGTGGATGTCGTCATTGTCACTTCGTAGCAAAAGGATGAGGTTTCGGCACGTTCGCGAATATGTACACACTCGTTGCATGTTATGACGTGATTAAGTATTTTATATTGCGCACAATATAAAATCGCTTTGTGAACGTTTTCATATTATACAGTTTTTATACATAGTCTTCACTGTCTGAGAATGTAATTTGCATAATCATCGGCGTAGTGAGAAAACATTTTACATAAAAAAAAGTCACTTTCCAATCTGTTTGTAGTATTTTCAGGTAAACTAATGTATGACTTTTAAAAATGTATGACAATAATTGTCTTAAAGATATTAGATAAATTGCATCGTATACGATAAACTTTGTGTAGAGATTTGACATTTTTATATCGATTTTTATGTTACCCTACAGTAGTAGTACAACCGTAATATGCGCCGCAATATTTCATCTCAAGCTGTCGCTCGTTCTGCCATTCACTAGGCGCTACTCGGTCGATAATAAAAGGCGGAATTTAAATATCTTTTAACAAAATTGACAAAACACACGTCCAATTGTTACTTTTCAATGACGCTATCAAATAAAAATTATTAAGAGAAAAAATTGATCAAAGATTACGGCAAAAGTTTAATACGTTTCTTACCGAGAGCGTGTCCTTTTTGACTGAAATGAAAACAATCGTACGTGACCAGACTGGAATCTATCGGTGGTGCACGACTAGGATCTGCATTAGGTGCATTGAATAACTTAGTAAACGGCTGCAACACCACCGTGAAATCTGGAGAATTATCATATCTAAAGAAAGAGAAATCAACGACAACTTCATTAAACTTTTGCACGTCACAAGTTGGTGAATTTATTATTATTATGTTAACTGTGTACCTTCCTGAATACACTAAAGTTTCGGCAGCCTGCTGATACAGCCGTGACATCTTGGACGCGGCTATTTCCGGTTTATCACCCTTGTGCATGCAAGCGCAGTAAAGAGGATGCAGTATATTGCACATAACACTTCGCGTCACCCTAACCGAAACTGTAACATCTATCAAAACGCAATAAAGATATGTAAAACACGAACAAAACTCTTTTCGAGAAGATTACATTATCAACAAAAAACATATAATCTCTAGAACGTCATCAAATTTGTGATGGAAAAGATTGACTCAGCAATAAAGCACGTTTTTTGACACAAAAATTACTTAATCTTAATCAAAGCGTCACCTATAGCTGGAACTACATTGACCAGAGTGCGAGGTAGCGCTACCCTTAGGAAATCGAGCGCCCTTCGCAAGTGCAAAGCGTAACGCATCGGCGAGAAATGTTGGGGATCGTAACATTGAGCCGAGCAGATATCGTTGGCTCCGAACAGAATCGTAATAAGCTGAAACATAGAAAACGCATCAAGAAAAAAAGGAAAAAAAGTAAAAAAAAATATATAACAGATTTTATTCTACCTTCCAATGTTTCCTCACGTTTATCGTCGGGTCGCTTTTGATCCTCTGCACCAAGATCCTCGCTTGATGCAACGCGTCTTCCGTAGCGGCGACTGGATAAGCGATATTTAGTTTCGCCGCGGTCGAGATAAACTCACCCGTCCCGGTTGAATATCCGGTTAATTTCGGATTGAACATCTGTCGGAATGTCACAAAATCGTTGATATTTTTTGACGATAAAGACAAAATCTGGTGAACGCGTGTAAAAATACTTAAGTAATAAAAATAATTAAAGTTTAAAATAATTACATAAAAAAAAAAAATGATTTCATGTTTAAAATAACGACAAAGGACTGGCGCATTACAATAGCTTCGAAATATTTCTGATCTTAACGACGTACTTTTAAAATATTGGGAAGAGTGAGAAATCGCCTCCAGTCGTTCTGTCCGCCAGCGCACCAGCTCACTCCCCGTGCCTCGATGAAGGTCCCCACAGCGAACTCCTCTAGCGCGCCGCTTCCGGCAACCAGGGAATCACCCAGACCGCCGATCACATCGATGTCGCCCGGTCTCAGTCGATGGACACTATCTGGTATCGACAAAGACCTATAACAAGATTATAAAAAAAACCATTTATATATTTCTGAAATTCATCGATTTAAATTGTAGATTGCCAGCACACTTTTTTCTTATCAAATTTAACATTAAATCGCAAAATTTATTGTCATTATATCACAAATAAAAAAATTTATACATATTTATTTAAATATATTTATGGCATCGTATATATCTTACGCAAACGTAGATGGCGATACAACAATTAAATATCACTGAATATCATCAATCGCGTGAAATTTTTACCTGCCGAATTGCGCGTTGCATGGAAACGGGACGTCGTTCGGAATAATTCGTTGTCTCCGCACGCCGCTGTGTAATGCGGGATACGAAATTCCGTTGTCATCAATTATGTTCTAGAAGTTTACAAAGTTAAAAGTGAAAATATTGTACACACATTATACGTAATGTTGTGTTTATAAATATCTCACGGATATTGCGCGACAACGTGTCTCCGTAACTTTGTTACAAAATTTCGAACTTGCTCGTTCACGATTTCGTAATTAATAATTACGAAATCTGCGTGGTTCCTACGAGCGAGTTTCGACCGCGAGTTTTAATTTAAACGAATATATTATAACGTGGTCTAATAGGTCTATCTGGTCACTATATTTCATTATGTGAGATTCGTATCTTCGTTAAAGCATGAGTTTATCGAGTGCTCGCACAATCTGCGGTTTGCGCAATTCTCGAATGTAAATTTTTGCAACTGGTCTGTTCTGTAACGCGCGCGTTGTGCGAATCTTTGTTAGTTGCAGGATAAGGAAGCGGGATCGCCACATTTGCGAACGGTAATGATATTCGGATGAGATCCGTTGGATTCTTTTTTTTTTTGTTCCAGAGAATTGATTTTATAAACAGCATTAATTGGATGACAAAATGGCAAGAACCGCGTTGTGAATTGATTTATGATAGCATAAATATTCGTTTCACCTGTCTCTTTTTCCAACAGAACATTTAAGAGTTAGGCTGATTAACGCGCGCTTTACCATTCGACACACGTCAAACACATTCTCGCTTTCTTTAATTTGCATTTCCACACTGCGCGCGCGGCGACTTAAATACTAGTGCACAAAACTAATCTGTCCGTTAAACTTCCAAAAGAGATTCGAGTAACGTCTCAATATCGCGTCTCAACACGCGAATTGTGAATACATGCGTGTTTGACTGACTTCCAAAAATCGTTCGGTTTAATTTTTTTAATAAAATATTAATAAGATATTCTTAGAGTGCAAGTAAAGAGTGCAAAAAAAAAGTAAAATTTCGCGTAACACATCGAAAAGATAAAAACGTAAAATACATCGAAAGGATGAGATGAGAGAGAGATGAGATAGTAAGACACTTGTAGGAGCGTTAATTTAAGATGATCTTCAAAACACATATTCGACATGGACAAAAGGTTTTCCTGCGACGAAAGAAGGCCGACAAAAAGAAACCTTCCGGCCTTTCTCCGATCGCTCGGAATGCAAAGCATTTTTGAATTGCGTCACCTTTAGTTTTCACGTAATGTTCGACTCGTCCCACGTCGCAATTCATCTTCTTTATCAATTTTTTGATAATTGTAACAACATCAAAAAGATTGCATTAACAATACGATGTTTCGCAATATCGACGATATATCGTATTATTTTTACGCAAAATACAGTTTCGCCGACGTTAACTGTATTTTTCGGACAATTACAAATTCACGTTGTGTTCTACTCTCTTTTGTTCGTGATTCGCGAATCCTATGTGAGAAGTTACAAAGATCTTCCGCGTAAGTACGGTTCGAATTGATTTACAAATCACGTGCGATTTCTCGTGCGGAAAAAATAGTCACTTGCATGCTAAAGCGTTCTCGGTAACGGAGTGTCTGTTCGCAACAATGTCTCTGTACGTGTCAACCTCATCAAATTTGCAAACGATGAATATCGGTACGTGAACTCTCACTCTCTGACTCACGGTTACAGAAATTATGTCATTAGCATTTTTTCCTTCCTCTCGCCACGAAAGTTTAATTACACAATTCTGAATCTTTTCTTTGTCCGGCATCTTTCAAAAATCATTGAAAATAAATTACGTATGTAGAACTGGTTTTTTTTTTTTTGTTAAATAAAAATCAGAACCATATTTTAGCAGACACTTGAAAGAAGATGCCGGGATTTTTCAAACATTTTTTTTTTTTAATCAAATAAAATACGCGTCAGATCCACATTTCAGAATTGAAGTTTTAGAGAATTTAGAGCTAAAAACAAAAAATAGTCAAACCTCTCGAGAGGCGATTTCAATGCCGGAAACTTACTCTTCCTGTTTGAATTACATGGAGAAAGAAATCCGTAAAGGATACGCATTCTCCCGAATGTAAAACAGCGATGGCCAACAGAAGAAGCAGGCAAGTCGTAGCCTCGACTCTCATGACTCTCGCGAGCGTTTCGAGAGTTTGGCGACCGAAGAAAGTCTGTTCTTTTCGGGTTTTCCTTGGACTTTCCTGCGCGCGTCAACTGCTGCTCATTTTGTGTTGAAAGATCCTGTTCGGTCCTCGACACGATCGAACGAGATTCCCGGTCGCCATCGAGACGCGCTCTCCTCGCGACCGTCTTCGACGAGTCTTCTGAGTGTTCGGCTGAAGAGAACTGCAAACTTTGACATTTACATACACACACAGAATTGTTGTTTGCACGTACATAAAACGAGAGAACAGATTCGATAAAACTAGATTTTCGTTTGTTTAACGACGAACACGGAGAACTGTTTGGATAATCGCACTGATTCTCTGAGTAACGAAAAAAAAACTTTCTATCTGATCCACAAGTGAGAGAAAGAAGCGAGACAAAAAGAAGCTTCTATATTCCCCAACTTTGTTTTTATATAAATTAATCATTTTCTAAAACCAATAAGAAAATTTGGCAATCCGGAGAAAAGTTCTTAACACGCAGACGCAATTCTCTGTCTAGTTATATAAATTATGTAGCAATAAGTTATTATAATTATAATTATGTAATACACGTAATAAAATATGCAAAATTGAGACATCTCATATTTAATTACACAACAAGATATAAAATTATACAACCAGATCTAGAATTATATAATTACAAATGTATAAAGAACTTTTTTCTGTACTATAAATCAATTTCAATCATACGCAGCTTAGAAATTATTTTTTTTATCTGACGCGATTATTAAATCAATGTATTTCTAATTTCTCCCCTAAGCACCGATTAATGACGATGTTTATTATCGTGTTTGCTAGAAACGTAAAAAAATAACAGTCAACAATAACACTGAAAGTGACGGTTTACGGAATCTTCTTCAAGACAAACACCGAGGAGACACACTTTCGCTGATGTCTAAGTTCATAGATTTCAGTGCCCGTTGGGCACACATTTTCATAAATCATTCTTCGCGTGTTTAGAAAATGCAATTTATCACTATTTGTTGCAAAAGAACGGGAGAGCAACGACACGTCGTTGAAATAAATCGGAAAATTAAAGAAAACTTTAACGTTTGACGCGTATGTAAGAAGTAGATTTAAAAGATGCGATTAAAAGATATAATCAATTCTTAATTGAATATTTTTCGCAATATTCACAGACGCGTATATTTAAATAATTTGTTCTTTCGTGTCATTAAAATAGAAAAAAACTACATTTAAACTCTGTGTGCGACCACAACTAGCAATAACTCTTCTCGCTCTAATTAAATTAAATTAAATTACTTCTTTTTCTATATATGTAAAAACTATACTTATATAAAACTGAACCTAATATTTTCCTTTTTCTTCATACAACTACACACTGACTGACCACCATTGTTCACAAACTATCAACTAATTGTCGATTTACACTGTAAATTACATGTACCGCGAGTTTTAAGCTTTAATTATGAATAAATTAACACGTTTGAGATGTGCGCGTTTTCTGATATATGAATGTAACTTCCACGGGAAACTTGACGTTTTCAGAAAGGTTCTCTCCGAACACCGCTATTACCAAGTGACACAACTAAACATGAATGAAACAGGTCGAAGAAAGACGTGCCCGTGGTGCCCATCGATGTTAACCCCCCACTTTGAGATAAACATATTCATGATTCCCCTGCATTCTTTCGTATTCCTATGCGGTAGTAGACAAGATACGTGAGTAAAAGTGACGTGACTAACACTGGTATTAAAACAAACCGTCGCGCTCCTTGTACTAACATCCGCAATATCCTTCTGTTTAGTTTATTATGATTTTTACATTTTTTTATAGGCAAATAAAATATTCTTTTCCAAAAAGAGAGAGAGAAAGAGAGAAAGTGAGAGAGATGTATTTTTAAAAATTATAAATGTACAAGTACAATAATTTTTTTACGTTATAAGAGAAATATGTGTTAAAAAATAGTTAACGTAATTGATAATCAGTTTTGCTTTTTATATAATTGTATTATTTTTTATCTTTTTGTAAAAATATCGAAAGTAAAAAATATCAGATATAACTTATCTTTTAGTTTACACCCGACAGCCTGTTTCAATTTTATTTTCTGCTGTGTAAACTGTTTAGGCAATTTGCCGCAAGATTGCGACACTCATAAAAGCTGATGATGTCTTATAGACCATATATGGATGTGGACGGAACGGCCGCTTATGGCAAGAGCTTTACTACTATGTACTACTGGAAGAGATTATAATACCTACATACATAATAATTTATTATTATGACATTTTTATTTTCTACAAAGATATTTATTGAGCAGTACCTGAGACTACTTTTTCTCTTCTTATTGTTTTGCATGATAAAAAAAAGAATTACTAAACACATCAAACAATATATCTTATGTTTAAAGTAGTAAAGTTTATTGTATGTTTAAAATATGTTACAAGTATTAATGGCACTGCGATCGTAAAACAAGAACTTGATGTTTTCAAACACAATAAAGTTTGGTCTATAGGTGTTTCTTTTCAATTTAACGTCGTAGCCAGATACGGCCTTTCCATTGGCGGACAGCGTAACTGTTCGATAGAATCTGAGAAAATTGACGATTTGGCTCCTATTGGCTCGAACAAATTATTCCACAAACCGATCGCATCTGCAAGAAATTAAAATATTTATTAAAAATTGATATTTATTTTTCCATTTATTAAATATATTTATTTCATAGAGTAAATATAGGCAGTTAATTGAATAAACTTGCATGCAGCATTGGACTTTTGACTAATGTGAAAACAATCGGCGCTTAAATATGTCAAATCGGAATATCCCTCTGATGTAGACGGTACAGTTATGTTCATCAAAATGGGCTGAAACACAACTGTAAAATCATCTTTTTGAAATTCGGGATAAGTAGCAATTTCCATCTCTAACTTTTGCCATCTGAAAAATACACATTTCCGTAAAATTTATGTATATATTATTACCGTCTTACAATGTTATTCTTACTGTTCTATGATTTCGTAATACAACGGTCTCATGTGCCGATACTGAAGGCCAAACATGCAAGGGCATTCGATATCTGTTGTCATATAACAATACTTTGGTGTTTTCTCGTGTTGGGTAGCGACTAGGATCTTTAAATGCGGCGGTGATATCAGCGCCACAAAAGTTCGCGGCAAATTGTCTCGCAATATTCGCAGAACCTTAAGTAAATCGTCTTTGTGTTTCTCGAGAACCGACGTAGGCGGCGAAGTCACGCACATGTTGAGGCAAAAATCATTGGATCCGATCATTAGCGAGATGAACTGCAGTAAAAATCGATATTTACCGATATTCAATCATGAATACTGTTAATTTATTAATTAATCAATCGTCTAACAAACCTTCCAATGTTTCTGCACATCTATTCTTGGATCTCTTAGAATCCTTTTGACTAATATTTGCGCCATGTACGGCATATCCTGGGACATAGCGCCGGTCTCAGCAACATTTAACTGCGACGCTTCGTGCGACGTCAAAGAGTCGCTCAACGCGTATCCTATCAAATTCGGGTTGTATTCCTAATATATTGAAAATTCTCGGATAACTCATTGGCAAATAAAAATACCAAAAATAATAGTTTTTTTTTTAATGGCGCAAAGCTGACATGTATGACGAGAATTAACAGAGATGTGACATGATGTATGATAGGTGTTTAAAAAAAAAGTTCAGCACATTTTGCCAAGGCGAGACTTTAACTGAAACGCTGCTGTAATGACTAGCAAATGAATAAACGAAATAAACATTAAACTAAGTAAAAAACAACATCTACAAAAACAATGACAACATTGTGCATCGAAATAAATGATTATATGCGCTATCAGATCACAGTTTGCGTGACCTTAAAATATAATATTGAATTTATTAAGAATACAATATAATTTTTACAATAGTGTAACGCGATACAAAATACATGAGGAATATGATTAATGATGTAATGACGAGAAGATCACAGATTGGAAATGCATGAGTCACACTAATGTCAATATTACGTTTCATTCTACATTTATTATTTTTCATTATATAATACACGCATTATCGTACGCGCGCCAATATATAGAACTAAAACTTGATTGCCTAAAAATTGATTGCCTTACTTACCTTGAGAATATTGGGAATCGTTAAATATTCTCTCCATGTTCCCTGACCTCCGCCAGTTGCAGAAACTCCTCTGTTTTCAATAAAAATTTGCACAACATTATCAGCAAAAATTCCAGCTCCAGCTGTGAGCGAGTCACCCATCGCGGCAATAACATCAATGTCACCCGGTCTTAATTTATGAACGGAAACAGGCACCTCGGATGATCGACCGCCTACAATTTGTTTTATTTGTGAATATTGTTTATTGTTTAAAATGAATAAATAAGTAACGTTAAAAGATAAACAACAATGAAACAGCAAAAGTTACAATTGATGTGTGATAATTATAGAGAAAAGTTAGAAAATACAGACAATAATTACAATTCACATTACACAAATTAAAAAATATTAAAATATGCCACTTAAGAACTATGATAGATGAGTATAATGTGAGTTAATAAGATAATAAACGTTTGAAGTAAGCTTCTACAATTAATTAATAAATTCATCGACACATAAACAATCGTGTTTTTGATCTCATTGATCTGATTTCATTAATTTATCTTAGATACTGAAACTATATTTCATTTCAGGTAATAATAATTTTTTCTTTGTTTACCTGTCACGTTGCAAGGAAATGGGTTGTCGTTAGGAATATAATTTTGTACTTTGTTCGCTTCTCTTGACATTTTTAAAAATCTTTCCTCTGTGCCTGTTCTACCTGTAAGAATTTGAAAAAAAATTAACACCCCGAGAAAAAATAGAAACATATGATGACATATAATATATTATATACAAGTGATCAGATGGAGCCAAATTTCGGACTTGATTTTACACAATAACATAAAACCACATCCGATTTATATAAAATCTCATATGATCATATATAAAATTATACCCAATCTATATATAATTCCACACGATTATACATTTTCCATTATTAATTGTCCGTAATTAACAGCTTCGTAATTATACGCAAATAAAAATATATTTGATATAAACAATTCAAAATTTTTATTTTACCAAACAAATCCGAAACACAACGTGAGTAATAAATGTACTCGATGTGTGTAGTAAATTATACCACAATTAAGTAGGTATGAAGAAAGACAAACAATCTAAAAAAAGGAAACTATTAGGGAAAAAAAAAACAATCCGCGAAGAATGGAAAGTATGTCAAACTTGTTATCGAAGAAAATCTTCTGTTATCTATGTTACACGTGTGACTCTGAGTTAAACGAGTATCCTTGTACAGATTTTTTTTAAATGACAATACTATTTATCTTTAAGTAAGATCTGATATATTTAATGAAAAATAATATAGTTACATAGTTCTTGTATTTACGCACATATATAACAATGTAAGAAAATAAATTCTTTAACTAACGTTTGTTATTGCAAATATATTTGAAGCTTTTATATTATCACGTAAGTTTGAAATTGATCTTCTCGCCAGGTTAATTATGTTTCAATTATAATTTAATTTGTAATATTATTGTGTTATAAAATTGCGATATTTAAAATTCTACTCTACGTGAAAATCTGATAATTAGATATTGATCTTTTTTGACATTTTATAATATGTTATAATAAACATGTGTATTATAGATATTGTTTGTCACACGTCACGTTATTTCATTTAATTAAATCTTTAAATAATTTATAAAATAAAAAAAACCAGTACACATATTATTCAGATAAATATAAATTTTAACACGGTTTTGCAAACTCTTCAATAAAAAAAATTATCTGTCGAGTATACGAAGCTAGTGTGCGTAAGAGTATGACTACGAAAGAATGAGAAAACACCTAATTTTTTTTATACAAATGTAATTATAAAATATATATGTTTAAAAACAAATGTTGTATATACGTATTGCGTGTATTATTTTCGTCGTTAATTGTACATACCAAAAGCATCGTAGATCCAATTCCGAAAAACACGATATAATTGTAGATTAGACGGTGAATCAAGAGCGGTTTTCTGAGCCGACACCCTCGCGAGCAGGTACAACAGCAGAACGCAACAAACATACCGCCAATTGCACATTGTTCTCCCAAAGATGCGAAATCAGCAGTTTTAAATAAATAACACAAACTGTTATGATAAATTGTGTGTGTTATTTGTCGATAAACTTGTTCTATAACGATGTTTGACAGATTGCCTGAGAAACATAAATAAAATACAATAGAACAAAACGTGATGTAACCGGAGACGAAGTGTACTGTCCGAGATCGTGATATCCAATGATACATCGACGGCTTCTTCAACCTTCGAAATACTTCTCGATGGAGAACTATCCTTGATGTCATCATTATCAAGGAAAACATCGACAACATTCTTGTGATCATCGTGCTTAAGAACACAAACTTGTTTGCAACGGATTAAAAAACTGGCTAAACAGTTTGAAGGTAGCGATAATTGAGGTCTTATTTCGTTCTCTGTCACGAAATGAGTGTACATTCGACAGTTTTTTACGATGTTTAACTTCAAATTGGCAAGTATATTAACGCTAAGAGAGGTGCGTGCTTCTCTTTTAAAAATTAAACAGATAAGACATTGTGCAAGTTCACAATTTATACAGTTAACTTTATAGATTGTACATAACTTGAATGACACTTTAATGACATCTATGAAAAAAAAAACATATTTACATACCAATTTAGAATCAAAGAATTCTTTTTCAAACACAGTATTTGCGAACACAATATTTTTTCTTAACTTATATAATCCACTTCACAAGTTATTAAAATCAAGTGAATAAGTAAAACCAGAACAAAGTACGAACAAACAGAACAAAGTTCAAACTTAAGTGTAATAAAGTTAACTTTTAATGAAGAATCGAAAATAAATTTTAGTGTAGAATAAAATTAAAAAAGTTTAAAAAAAGATATTTGAAAAAATGACATTAATATTTACGAAAACATTAAATTTAGATTAAATTACTCAAATTTTACGTGTGTGTGTGTCTGTATATAATATACAGACACACACATACAATTAAATGCATATGCAGAATGCTTAAAAAAAATGTGTTAACGCTTATATTTATTTAGAGTAATTCACGATAGCACGCAAAAGTATTATATACAAAAATGAGCAAAAGTATTACAAATAAAAATGAAGGTTTATCGTAATCGTAATCATATAAAGATACCGAATAAAGAAAATCATGCCACGATACGTGATTGTCTTCAAATTTTGCGTCGTCAAAAATCAGCGGAATTCAATATGCTAACACCACACGTGCAATATAAAAAGTTGTTCCTTTTAGCTATATCGAGTGTACGTGCGTATCTTCATAAACTGTACATGAATCTCTTTTATGTAGATTTACCGTTATTAAAAGTAATAAAAACTCGTAGACAATTATTTAAAAACAGTAAATTTATGATTTTTATCTTGAAAATTGTACGTGTTCCGTAGTAAAATTACAAAATTTCCAACGACAGGTAAGGAAAGTGATAGCTAAAAGAAATAAATAATTAATTTTGATTTTATGATTAAAATACAATGTCATCGTCACCTATCAATTTACCTTTTGCGACCCTCGGTCCCTCTCGAAAGTAGTTTACTGGTAGTCCTTCACGTTGTCCTACTTTGTAACACTTCTTTTTTCTTGCGACGTAAAAGACGTAAAAAATAGAATTATTTACCAACACATTCGTGAAATTAAAATTTTACCAAGATCCAAACATTTTCAAAGAAGAGAGTCCGCAATTTACTATATTGAGTTTCTCGGAAATAAAATATAAAAACTTGACAAAACGCGAATAATATCTAAAAAAACAACATCAGATTATTTGCATAAATAAAACATATTTTTATAAATCCACACGCCGTTTGCATTTGCCGTCTTTTTATGTTTGTTGATAGTTTTTACTTTTTAGATTATAATATATGTATAATTTCGAGTATAACACTACCAAGATAAATGATTAATCAAGATAAGATGAATAATTCTTTACTTTGCGTGAAAATATACAAGAAAGAATATAAATCGACTTTAGATTGCCGAAATCTGTGAAGAGGAATTTAATATTGTAACAAATTACGTCCGTTACAAATATATAAACATGTCTCGAATTATTATGAATAATCGCCTCGGGATATTTACACGTCACAAAAACAAACCATAAGTCCGTCAATTAGAAAATATCGATTTGATTTAGAAATATATCAATTTACGTATTTATTATATTGCACATCTTAAAACTCGTCGTACAAATTGTTAACAAAGCTTGCATTATTCTTACGTTCGCGAATAACTTTTATATATATTATTTTGCAATATTACGTGGTAACATTTCTGTTATTTGTATCATTTATTGTGATTTTTTTCATACTAGCACAACACAGGCGCGCGCTACGCGCACGCTATTGTTATTTTTATTTAACGTGTTGTCAGTGAACACAACCTGTCACCGCGATGACAGATAGTATATACGTCTTATAAACCATATACTACACATATGAGAAATGTCAGAAATAACGCATGAAAATCAAACTCAAAAAATATTGAGAGAGAGAACTGGAAAAACAACACGTGACTAAAGTCATGTGACAGGGAAAAAGGTAAAAAAGAGAATATTATATATATTATATGTAATATTCTATAATCTATGTATAATACACACACATACGCATATATGTATATATATATATATATATATATACCGTAATCACGTGACCGAAATCAGTAACACCGCCGCGGCCGCACGGCCGAGGTCAATGACTTCACCGCAGTCGCGCGACCGAGGTCATTGACCCCGCCGCGNGACCCCCTCCCCCCCACCACGGTCGCGCGGCCGAGGTCAATGACCCCGCCAAGGCCGCGCGGCCGAGGTCAGTGACCCCGCCAAGGCCGCGCGGCCGAGGTCAGTGACCCCGCCAAGGCCGCGCGGCTGAGGTCAGTGACCCCGCCAAGGCCGCGCGGCCGAGGTCAATGACCCCGCCAAGGCCGCGCGACCGAGGTCAGTGACATTACTCTGTAGTATGTATATAATACATATAATATTTTGTTATCAAAAATATACCGCGTGTATATCGCGATTAATTTTTTTGCGAATATAAATTGTTAATCTTCCGCTAATTTTTTTTTATTTTCTAAAATAAATTATTCTAATACGTAAAACGATACATCGGTTCTCTTCCTATTCTCTTTTTTGAATTCACAGATCGATCATTTTAATTCTCGAAATAAAACGAATCGACGTCCGTGATATTCACACACCTGTAGAAGCGCGAAACACATTTAAGTAATTTTGTTTTATTTAATAGCAGCAAATGATGATCTGAAGAGATGCACTTACCTGATTGCACTCTTATCTGCTCCGTAGTTATACGATTGGCACGAGTTCTAATGCTGCTTGCTAAAATTTGGTAGACAATCGCGCATTGTATTTAAAGTAGCAAGTGTGCGACGCTAAATTATGTGTCACTGTACTATATACATCCGACATTTCGCGACGCAACAAACGTACAGTTTTTCGCGCGAGACAACAATCGCGAGAAACACAAGATAATTTGAACGAAGTTTTACTCCGCGTCGCGCGTCCGTCGAAACAAACGATATCGAAGCGCGCGATATCGCGATTCTCAAAGTATCGAACTCGCGCGCGAGACAATAATCGCGAGAAATACGAGATGATTTTTTGAACGAAGTTTTGCTCCGCGTCGCGCGCCTGTCCGCCGAAACGAGCGTATCAAAGCGCGCGATTCTTACAAGTATCGAATCTACGCGCGACACTCAAACATCCACGATGACGAAAGCAAGAGAAAATCGATAGAAACGGATAAACGGAAATACATAATATATCGAGCTTTTATTAAATAAATACACCATCAGACACAGTACAGAACATAATCAAAAACAAATTTTGGGTAGCGTTTTATTCATTGAACATGGTCACGAACACGTAAATCGCGGCACTCATAATGCACGAAAAAATTATCGACTAAATAAAATTATCTACTCAACCGGTTTCTATTAAGTTTCTTCTCTCGCAATTGCAAAATAGAAAAAATTACAATTTATCACACATGAGATTCTTGAAACTTTATTAATAAAATAATTTATTAATCTTTATTAATATAATAATAAATAAATACAACAATTAAACTATATTGTGCAATAAACTTTGTATAAAGACCAACTTATATAATAAGAGTATTTACGAAATGTGTATATGTACGTTATAGAGTTTTAATTTTGCAAAAGACACTTGGTCAACTCTTTCTTTCAAATACTAATCCTTTTTAAGCATCTTTGTGCACTTGCGGAAAAATTCAGGTCCGTTCCAGTAACCCCTGTAAAAAATATATGAAAATACAAAATTAATGATAATTAATTTTCACATGTACTTTTTAACAAAATCAATTATATTCTCAGTAACTCACTTCAACATCAAATTCCAGTATATAAACGGGAAGAAATACGTTTTTAGTAAATAAGTGAAATAATATTCTTTTCCTTGATTTACTGGAAAAGTTTCCAAAGGTTGCAAGTTGTAGTCGAACTCTGCCAGAATACATTTACCGTAACCAGTAACCAATGGACACGACGCGTAACCATCATAAGCCATTGTCATTGGTTTACCAGCCAGATCGTCCGCAATATTTCGATACAACACTTTTCCTTGAGCAGCTGCATAGCAAATGTTGTATAGCCACTGATACAAAGCGTTTTTATCTCATATTGTCCTAAAAATGTACAGAAAACTTGTTTTACCTATTGCGGCCATAGTTTTAGAATTCGGAGTGTTTGTACAATCGCCTATGCCGAATATATTTGAGTATTTCGTATGTCTAAGAGTTTTCGGATCAACGCTGAGAAACCCAGCTTCATTGGTCAATGCGGAATGTTCCTTTAAAACTGCAGGAGGCCCCATTGGAGGTGTCACATGAAGAAGAGAATACTAGTATAACAATAAGAAAGTTAAAAAATTGATTTGGTAACAATATAACCGCAAAGTTTTTTCAATTAAAAAAAAAAAAACAACACACCTCTTGTGTCCATGTTTCTCCCGGTGAATTCAGTTTTTCAAACGTGGCTTGCTTTTTTTCCGGATCTATTTTCACCAGATTAGTCTGGAGATTGACATTAATATTCCTCTGTTTACAAACACTCCAAAGAGAATCAGCATACTTTTTAACTCCAAATATAACAGGTAAGGCTGTGTTGTACATGACGTTGACATCATTCCGTAGATTGTGCTTTTAAATGAAATAAGTCTGATCATACAAGTGAACATTTGTTACTAATGAATTATGATAGTTGCAAAGACGTACTTTGCGAAGATAGTCCTCCGTAATGTAGGCAATCTTCTGAGGTGCACCTGGGCATTTAACAGGTGAATTTGGAAATGTAAATACCGCTGTTCCTGTCTTTGTATTTTTAATTTTTGAATAAACTTCGGAAACCGTCTCTGGTCCGTAGATAGAGCACACTTGTGCATCAGGATCGCGCAAACCCTCCTTTAAACCTGGAATCTGTCAAAGAGATCTTGATATAAAAAATCGTGTTAACTCAGTAAAGAAGCACTGAATAGTATCTGTTTCTATTTAATATCTTACTTTATCCCAATGCAATTGCAAGCCTAATGCAACAATCATGATATCATATTGTATGGTATCTCCATTGTCTATTGACACTTTGTTAGCATCAGGTTCGAATCCAACAACAGAAGCTTTCAGCCATTTTACGTCTTTCGGCAAAATATCTTTCATATTCCTTCTTGATGATTTAAAAGAACTAATGCCACCACCAATCAAGGTGAACAAAGGTTGATAATAATGCGACTGAAAATAACAGTGTTGTACTGCCAAGTAATCTTCAAAAGTGATATTATTAAAATCAAGTTATGTGAATTATATGTGTATTGCATATTGTGTTAAAACAATATTATGTATGTAATTTTAACTCACATCGTTTGGGTCTGTTACAATAACTTCCTTTGGGTTGTAGAGCTCTCTGGTTAGCTTAGCAGCCATGGAACAACCACCGGTACCACCTCCGAGCACCAAGACTTTGCAGCTAACGCAATGAATTCAGAATATATATCAACATCATACATCACACCGTTTTATCTCAGTAGAATAGCGTACTTACGAGTGATGTATCTGTTTGTATTCGTGTTTAAACACACTTCTCGTCAGCAAAGTGACATCACAAGACAGCAACAGACGTGACATTGTGTATTATGAAATGAAACATATAACTTTGTACAAAAAAAAAAAAAACAAAAAGGAACAGTTTAAGACATCACTCTTCTATAAGAAAACATTGACTTCAGAACTCTTATAATTGTGCAATTGCAATCACTGATTGCGACAATTGACATACAGTAACTTATAAGGTGCGAAGCAATAAGCTCACATATCAAAATGTAAACTCTCATATCAACCTTGTACGGGTAATACGAAGAAGCAACATGTGTACACACTTGACGCGATAAGATTTATCGGTTTACGGATATTGTTATCCTATTGAAACATCTGTTATGTACATTGCGCGATCAGTTCTCCTCGAATTACCGGCTTCAGGTTAATCCTTATGTTTAATCGAGCTCATTGTCGCCCACATTGTTCTGCTATTACGTACTTCCGTACGTCGCTTACGTATAAGACGACGGGAACTCCATCGCGATCGAGTTTATACGTCGCAAACGCAATGTCCGGCACATGACCAATGGACGAGCGACCGCACTTCGCAACAACCTTGGACGAGAGAGATCGCAGGTACAACCGACAGATTTAAATCCGCCACCGACGGCACTGACTGTCACGGAATGCGATCGAGACGCGAGAGATCGGAAAACTCAACGGAAAGATTCGAAGAAAACCGTGTATAAGTATACATTGTTAATTATAATCCTCGTTTACGTGCAACATATGTTTAATAGAAAAGTGTGTCACAATTAAAGCGGAACGTTACACGCTGTTTTCAATATGTGATATTCACTTGTAAGCTTTGTGTACAATTTCTAGTTATTTCTTTTTTTCTCTAATACCGGAAATGTTAAAAATTTTCAAGTTTCACGTAAAGAAACAGTGCACATGCTTGTGTAGTGTTGTGCGTCTATGGTACGCAAATATATATATATATATATTGAGTTATTAAGCGTACGAAAGACGACAAATATATATATAAATAAATAATAAATAAATATATATAAATATGTTCAGTGTTTCTTTATATAAAGTATAAAACTTGAAAATTTTTAATATTTTCAATTTAAAAAAAATATGTATATAAGTAAATATATGTATATATATACATACATATATATATATATATATATATATATATAAAATTCATTTATTAAGTTTCATCTTAATGAAACACATCGCAATCAAATATCTCTAGCGGGGGAGACAACCAAGGAATGAAGTTCAACCACTTTTGTAATGTTCGTTTTTATTTCTCTCTTTATTGAAGATAACTTTTTGAACGCCGCCTTAAGTCAGGCAAATTCGGTTCAATTCAGCTGGGTTCTGTCGGTCGCGCGCCAGCCTCCAAGCCGAACCGATCCAGCTTCAGGGCTTTTGTGTGAAACCAAAAAATAAAAGTAACATCCATACAAAGCAAAGCGGCGAGTCCAATTATTATACGAGGATATACATCAGGTAAAGTAAAATCTTCAAAAATAAAACGCACATTATTCTAATTAAAAAAAATACAAAACAAAACAAAACACCACACACATTCGCATTTTCAGATGATATTCCGAGAGTAGCGTGTCACACGAAAAGGGGGAAAAAAAAAAAGAGAGAAAACTCTTGTGGGCGCGACCGACAGGACGCTCGCGAATCGCGGAAAGGACACGAATGCTCGTTTTTTTTTCGCAATCGGTAATAATAATAATTAATAATAATAATCAGTTATATATGTAACTTCTTTTTCTTATCGTGCATCTATGTTCGCGGTTGTTATTTCTTTCTAAAGAAATCCTTACAGGCTACAAAGTTATTATTTACAGTACACAAGACTTTTCCTTGTCGACTTTCACAGTTATACTCGTTTCTCTTATGATACGAGCGCGCGGATATACGTAATACGTATTGGTGCTCGAACGAACGATTTCGAGATTCGAACGAATTGTTGTGCGCTCTCGAAAAATTAGTTTTCCGAGAAACAGTTCGAAAAAAAAGAGTTGAAAGTACAACCAGCGCGTTCGGATAGTTCGAACAATTCGAACTATTTGGTCAACTCGTGAAATGAATGAAGATAGGCAAAACTCTAAACAGAAAAAAAAAAAAAAAAAAAAAAAAAAAAAAAAAAAAACTAGCAAAATCAATTTCCGTTTATTTCTTTCTCCGCCTAACTTTATACATGTACACAGTTTTTTCTTTTTCTTTCCTACGAAAATAGCTGTCGAAAAGATTCGAACTGTCCGAACTGTTCGAATTGTGCGGTATCTCTCCCTTCGCGAGAGATCAACCCGAACAATCGAACGAGCTTGGGATTCGAGCAATTCGATTGATTCGAACGTTTCTTTAAATTTTTCGAGCGCTAATACGCACGCGAGTTAACTCGTTCATTTTTTTTTTTTTTGTTCTTCTTTTTCCATTAGCACATCACGCATCCGCGATTAAAAGTCTAATCTGTCGACCAGACACGCATCGGTCCTCGACGATCGTTCGAATATTACGGTTTTTGGTTTTTTTTTCTTAATACGAACTTTTGTGGATAAAGCAATGCTCAAGTCTGTCACCAAGAACGCCTAAGTATACAAATAATAAGTTGTAACAACAGCAACCGATGAGTGTTAAAGAATATTTTCATCAACGAGCATACGCAATAGTGTTTTATCCGTTTGTCAGAGAGTTTCAAGTCACGAACAAACACACAAGTTTAAATAAACATAAGATTTATGAAAATAAGTAAATGTAGCAACACAAGATATTTTTTTTCACAAGATATATATTTTTTGTATTTTTTTTTTTTTTTATTATTTTGAAGTAATAAATCCTACAGGACTCCCAGTAACGTCCCATAGGACCTACTCTTTTTTTTTCTATTAAAATAATAACGATCAGAGAGTTTTCTTAATATTAAAAAATCCTGTACACACGTAGGACAAAGTATAAGCATATAAAAAATACACGAAATAATTGTGTTGTGTGATTTATATCATTGCTTTATCAAACAGCTCGTATTGTGCACATAATAATCGCGATAACTCGATATCAGCAAAAACGAATAGACGAAAAAACACAATGACGCAATGGAAAAAACGATTGCCGGTGTTCTTCCCCCTCCCTCCCCCTTTCCCGCTTTTTTTCTGGACCGAATAATAATTTGCGTCGGAACACACTTGTCGGCGTTAATAAACCAGACTTATCTTCTGCGATATGATACAAAGTAACAGTATTCCTAAACGTACATATCTTATATCTTCCTATGAAATACAGCATTCCAATTTATATATTTCGGGCCGGATTCACATCTCGATCGTCTCGTTCTCAGTCGGAAAAAAAGTCTTTTTTTTTGTTTTTTTGTTTTTTTTTTTTCATCTAACGAACACAATACGCCACGAGAAACGTGATCGCGTAAACTCCGCGTCACACAGTCGGATTGTACATGATGATCGTTGGTGGAACGATCCGCGTTTTTTTTCGTAAGGCTGCAGTTGCGCTTCCGAGTGACGGAAAATGATTGGCGGGCGCCAAGCAATGGAATATTTCTCCCGTGCACGCTTGTAACATTATTTCTTATTGTTAGGATCACTGGAGACGTTACCTTCCGTCGCTTGTCACCCGTTACCCATCTCGCACGTAAGTACAACTAATATAAAAACAAAACGGTATCAAAACCCAGACCACATTATCTCAAAATGGTTTAAAAGACGTCTCACTGTTTTCAGATGTAGATATTGTAATATTTTTTTTTGAGACATCTTTCAGATTATCCGGGAAGAAAAGAAACAAGATGCTCTCATGTTTGCGACAGTGACGCGAGTTTACAGCTATTTAACCCTCGTAATGCGGATGCCACGAGCATTTACTTTGATCCAGTCGCTATCAAATGGACATGCAATGTGTAATTTTTTTTACAACGTTGTATTTGGTACGCAAGTGTTCGTTTCTGTACAGAGATATTCTCAAAACTATATATATAATGAAAAATCTTTCTTCTATGGGATTGAAATGACTCGCATTCGCGTTACGAGGGTACGAGCCTGAGAGGCTTTCAAGCTTCTTTTCAATTTTCGACAGAAATTTCGATGAATCAAATGCTGTTGTACGAAATACGCGATGTCCAATGTGTGTGATATATTATCCCCCTTTCTCTCATTTTGCTCGGATACGCAGCACTCTATCTAATATATTCACAGAATCCTTGATTTCTTTTTTTTTTTTAAGTTCAACTTAAGTAGATCGTTACTTACAAAAATATAATTGGACGATCGTCGATCGGGCGAATACACTTTGTAGTTTGTGTACCGCTGAACAAAGTATAATATCGGCGCATATATATATATTATATATATATATATATAATGTATATAAATTATGTATATATTATATATATATTATATATATATATTAATCAACAAACGTCGCTTACGTACGTATACGTTGATTTCGCAGGGCGGTTGCGCGTATATATATAACTATACATCTTTGAGGGCGCACGCGTGTGTATGTGTGTGTGTGTGTGGTTTTTCTGTCTCTGTATGTCTTTGTCTTCTGTATGCAATGTGTGTATGTGTGTGTCTCATCTGTACGCATCAAACTACACATAACAGAGTGCGTCGAAGTAGAGTTTGCTCTCATTTGGTTTCTTTTCACATACAAAATAATTTTATTTACAGTCTGTCGCAATAATTATTACTTTATAGTTCTTTATATACTAGATATTAATAGTATAATATATATATTTATTCATTTACTTACTGCAGTTTTTAGGTATATGAATGTGTTAGAGAACTATTTACACAATAATAATAAGACGTAATATAAATATTATTGGATAATCATAGAACAAGTACTTTACTGCGTGTGTGTATGTGTGTGTATATATATATATGTGTGTAAAATATGTAATATATGTGTGGTTGTTTCATCTTGAATCGGTCATTTCGTTGTAGAAACATTCGGATTTGTCTCGCGAAACGATAACGGTAACGCAACAAAAGAAAACGAGTATCGGTGAGATTGACTCCGCGGTTAGATCAGACGATTTGAGAAGAAAAACTATCCTGAGAATTAATGATGTGTGACTGACACATTCTTTGTTCTGGACAAATCAGCGTCTCTCGCTGACGTTTGACTATGCGAAAAGAGAAACGAGAACGAGAACAGAAATTATCAATTAAACCACAGCCGGAAACGAAGCATTGTTTAAATGCACATTATGTGTGTTTGTAGTCTCAAGACAACTCGCGTAATTCTAACGTAACTAATCTAATTTTTTTTTTTTTTTTACTTAAGAAAAATCTAAAAGAACATTTTTTTATAATTTTTGTTTTTGTAACGAAATAGTTTTCCAATATGACACGCAAACCAAAATTGTCTAATCGTATTGCATATATCAATCATATCGGAGATTTTGTTGCTCTATCTTAAGATTTGCCTATACTAAAGATATAATAAAAATCTAAACCCAGTTACATTATCTAAATTTTTGCTTATCGAAACCAACCAAACGAAGGTGGTAGTCAAGAATATATTCGGCGACGAACACGGACGTTCACATACGCTCTTCGCGAGAAAAAATGTGTGTCAAACATGTGTATGACAAATATGATGAACGCATATCATATTTTAAGGCAATGAAAATAAACTAACTGAGTGGGCAAAGAAACCCAAGAAGGAATCGGTGTGTCTCCGATTTCTCATCGATTAAACATTACGTTACAAAGCTTTGTGAAAGCTTACGAAGCTGTTTCATCGAAACAGTTTTTTTTTGGGTTTTTTTTTTTTTTTTTTTTTTTTTTTTTATATTATCGAAGACACGTGTCAATCGTATCTCTACATCGTCTTAACACTTCGCTACCTGTACGATTTAATTCAAATACTCGTTTAATCTTCGTTAAATACAGCGTAAATTCTTCTAAGATTTTTTAAATTTATTTTCATTCGACACGGATGTAAAAGTGTCAAGCGAGAAAATTCGTACAGGGAATAGCGGAGTATTTTATTATTAACGTGTCATTATTTTAACAATCGCAGTAAGTGCGCCGATATATATATATATAGTTTTACTTCATATCGTTGACTTTCTCACTTAGAATATAAATTGCGGAACGTTCGCAATTCTCGACGAGTCAGTGTAAGGATTATTATCAGTACTTATATAATCGCACACATTATGCGAACAGAAAAAAGGCAAGCGAATAGTGGAAAAGTCACCAGTCGCGCGCTATCGAAAATGCAAGTTGCATCTATCTACAGTAGTTTGAACCTGAGTAAGATCATGTTTTCTTCTCTCTCGTTCGTATTTTTTTTTCTTTCGAAAAAAGTCAGTTTCAGTGAAAGCGTCAAGACTAATACGAACTCTCTACATAACGGACGCGTACAACTGCGGGACATTTTTCTCTCACCGTGAAAAAGGTGTCAAGAAAAGAGAGAAAATGGAACACGAAATGGGGGAGGGGAGAGGACGAGAGAGCGAAAAGATGATTCTTGTTGAGAGAAATTAATTCGACGTGTAATATAATGGGAAATTGGCAAAAGCGCGTGTGTCCCTATTCTTATTATTATTTTCCACGTTTCTCCTCGCGCGCTCATAGATAATAGGCGCTTCCTTCCTCAGGACGTAACGTGCGGGACACTTCCTTATGCTTTTGTCCGATAGCATACTACGACGTGTGAGACTGTTGAGATTGTGACAGCTTGTTGTAGCTTTTGTGGTGACTGGATGAATGTCTCTCCTGAAAACGACAAATATCTCTTTATGTGACGTTTACTCCAATGAGAAAAAAAAAAAATACTTTCGCTGATATAATTCGCTCACACAATGCTATAACTCTATTGGTTTTGTGTCACATAAAAGTAGATACGTCTCCGATATATCTTTAATAGAATTTTTTTTATTCTGGAATATGAAGATGTTCTGAGATTTGATTGACCACAAGCTATCCAAGTGTTTTGCTACTAACAATATTACTTCTCGTTTTTTTTACACTTACAAATTATTTTACCCGTAATTGTATCTACTTCTATTTTTATGTATTCTTATTATTGTCACATATAAGAATTTTCTTCTACGCATATTCAACATTTGTATTATCATTATTTAATAATTAATGCTTAATCAATAATCAAGTAAATTCGTAACGTGTGCGAACGAGAATATTCTGGAAGTATCGTATAGTGGAGGACACTGATGATAATGTGTGCTTAAACATGAAGTTTAATCTGTAAAAGAGGTGTCAATCAACGCATATCGTGTTGGAATTTACGCGTCGATCTTCCTTCGCTTTTCTTAGTTTTCCATCTAGGCTACAAAGCGGTGTCGAACAAAGCATCGCACAAAGATAAGCGTTTCCTTGAGCGAATTTTACAGGAGAGCTATTGCGTAACTTCTTGGAATTAATTCGACTCGGAATTATTTTGACTTTCAATTGTTTTTCTTTTTTCTCTGTTTCAAAAAGAAAAAACGACGAAAAAACTTGATGTTCCAAAAAATTATTAATACAATGATACAAATATAATAATTATAATATTTAATATGTTATTCCGAAAAGTCACATGATAGTTGCCCTGATAAAAAAGCGATTACAGATGCATATTGTGACGCGAGAGTGCAATACTGTTGCTCGTTTTCATGCTGATACGCACGCATGCATATATATAACATACATGTGTATGTGTACAAACATTAATAACACACACAAGAACAGCGATAATACTGATAATCTAGCTGTGACAATTGCATACAGACATACATATACACACACACGCACGCATTCGTAACAAAAATAGCAATAACGAGCGCGATGTACCCTTCACCAAGCACTAAGACTAAGTGTGGCACAAACAACAGTAATTAAGTTCTTAAATTTCATTTGCTCCGCGCGTAATTTCCACGATATTATCTTAGTTTACACATACATATATATTAGAAGCGATATGTGCGTCATCATTTGTGTATTGTACATGTGACCATAACTTTACAAAATTTCAAGTGCGACAAAAATCAAGTATTTGTGCGTGCGTGTGTGTGTGTGTGTGTGTATATGTGAGTCAACCGTGTACAAGAATACGCTTGTGCACGAGACTTCACGTAGCAGTGTGAAACAGAATAGTAAAAGTACGAGACGTCTCGTGATATTGCGAAAGCACAAAGCACACGTGTTCCCTTTCTACTATGTATATATGTTCTGCGAACAATACTCGTACACATAAAGTGACGTTAGTACATATATATATATATTATATACATATATATATATATTTACACACATACATATGTACATACACATATATATGCGATGCGTGAAACGTGTGTGGTATTAAGAAAAAGACAAAATAATCACTAAGGTTTTTTTTCGTTTTTGCATAGAACATTTATTTGCGTTGCTTTCTTGTATTTCTTTTTTTCTTTTTTTTTTTTTTTTATATCGACCACGTGAAGCGTACAATGCCCGTCGTGTGTAAATTTCTCATACGGTTGTGTGTCTGGAATAGCAAATCCAACTTTTTATCTTCGTCTTTCGTGGGCCTGTGTGTGAACAAAATAAAAAAAGATCAAAGAATTACATATTTAAACTCAAAGAGGTTCAAGAGGGTTCACATCAAAGTTTCTCTTCCTGCAACATTTTCATATCGACTATATAATCGCCTCGCACCGATGCAAATTACAATCGACACTTTTTTTGTTTCGAAAAACAGGTAGCGTACGCGACAAGTGGTGAAATATCATACATCGTGTACAGAAGTTGTCACGCAATATCTGCGTTACATGCGTATATTATTGTTTTTTCTTTTATTGGCAAAAATTACTTGGACCCTTCAAATATTTCATGTCTTTTAAGTCATTCACATTTATATACATACATACATATGCACATATACAATGTACATATATATGTGTTCATATTCCCGTATATGTGTGTATTCGCTGCTCAAACGCAAGAGCTCATATATACTATGTGTATTAATCTCTTCTCTCTTTCTCTCTCTCGCATACTCGCTCATCTTCTCTCTTCATCTCCATGTAATTTCGAGATTCTTCTTGTTTCTTCTTAAAATGAATTTTTTGTGTCACGTCTGATATTTTCTAGTTGTTTAAAAATAAAAATGATTGAACAAGATACAGAGAGACCGAAATAAAAATTTTTATTACACCAAGAGTCACACGATTGCAGTTAGAAATAACACTATTGTTTCAATTTGTTTTTTTTTTATTTAATTCGATACAAAAATCTCAACGTCATCTTAAAATTTTCATTCACGGAAATCACATCTCGGAATTTGGCTTTGAAGATCACGTTAATGAAAGAAAATAATGACAGATTATGTACACAAGTATATATACATATCTACGTAAATTCTCACGATCACAGCGTGTAACTTTTATATATATGTATATATTTACCTTAGCAATTATTTTGTCTTTCCACTACTTCCATCATTTCTGTTTTATTTGCGCAATTGCAAAACAAACGCGCGGTGTATTCTTATATTAAATCATATAAAACCTATACAGAATTTTTCACAAATTTTCGGTAAGTTTTGTGAAGGGGACAGCGTTTTTCAACCGAAATGTGCCGCAAAAGTTTGAGAAAAAATAAAAAAAAAAGAAAGCGAGAAAAATTGAGAAAATAGAAAGAGAAAGAGAAACAGATGTAGTTTGATAAGTTTAGCATCCCGCGAGTTAAAATCGATTGAAAAACGCTGGCGAGAATACAAATTTAATATATCACAAACAAAGCCTTATTGTTACAGCGTTTCATCATCAGGTATGTGCATCATGATATAAACTATATGTCGAGGATAAATTTAACATATTCGTTTATAAATTGTTTATATGTGTACACAATCGGGAAACATTGAAAAAAATAGATATATGTACATACACCTATAGATATCTCGTAAAGGTCTGACAATTATGCGCGAAAAATACAGGTATCGTGAACTACTCAAGGGGAGGAAAAACGCGATACTACTTCGTTTAAATGGTATGAAAAGCGGCAACAACAACAACAACGGTTACAACAATTAACAATGAGGCCATTTGTGACTTCGTCTTTTCTTTAACATATCTATAATATTTCCACATATATATATATATATATATTCATTTTTTTTAAGTATTTTATACACGCACGTGTGTATATATGAGTATACACACACGTATACATCACATATGCACTCGTTAAGAAATCCTAGTTTCGTCGCGTATCAGCGTACACATATATCGATTATAAACATATATTCCTGAGTTAATATTTGTTCTCGTGAAAGATTCACAATTATTACATGTTGTAAAAAAAAGAAAAAATAGAAAGTTCACTGACGAATCTTGATTTGTGTGCTTGCTCTTGAAAAACTTGGTCCTGTGTAACAACATGTCTCGCCACACGAGTAAATACAAGTTATCTTTTATTTTATACGCTATTCGCATTAAATAATAAAAATTAATTTAAAAATATAAGTAATATATACACATATATATATATATATTATACAAAAAAACCGAACTACATACTTCTATTTTTCGCGAATATATAATAATAAATCTTTTGCGTAATTACATGCTAATGAACAAACGCTACCAATAAAAACTTTGTTAACTTAAACGCCGTAAAACTGACAATTAGTGATTATCTTCGTTTACAGAATGTTCTTTACGAATATAACAAAAGAGAGATCACACAATGTCCGTATCAATCACTGGGCAGTAATCCTTTTCTTCTTTTTCGTACGCGGTCACAACATAATTTTTGTTTCTTGCTCTCGCGTCTAAAGCTGCGTCTCAGTTGAGTGTTTTTACTTCATATCCACGCGAAAATTGAAGTAATTATTAATGTATAAATGTTTTTCTTATTTCTAATTCTATTTCACATTTACAATGTAATTTTTATATATACATATATATATATACATATATATAATATATATATTTATATTTATATATACATGTGTATAAGATAGAATTGAAGTACTAGAGAACAAAATGCCATGTCCAAACTTTCTACTGGGGAGTATGCTATTATGTAATACATGTACAAAAGAAGAGAAATAATCAAAGCAGTCATGTGGTGCTAAAAAGTAAGTGCTACGATGTCATGCTGCTATTTCACCATTCACAACTACGAAGACAAAAGTAATAGTGTTTGTTCTTTGCTAAATTGCTCCGAGAACGAATAGTGCGATTTTCTCACTCTTATTATCTTTTTCTCAAAAAAACCGCAAATTCTATATCAAAATATAAAAATACATATGAAATATATACATATTTAATAAAATAAGAATTATTTTTACTGAAGACAAAAAATTAAAGAAAGAAAATCATACACGACAAAATGTCTGTTCGTGTTGCCTGCGATTGTCGAAATTTTTTTGAATAAAATGTTTATTATATTTCGAGAAAAGAAAAGTAAAAGTGTACAGGAACAACAGAACTCAAAATGTTGTTTTTGTCTCTTTTGAAAAAATATAAATCGCTAATTACATTAATTACATATTTTGATAAAATTAATACTTTTAATATATAATAATATTAATACTTTTAATATATATAAGACACAAATATATCATAAAGACACAAATATATCATAAAGACACAATAAGATTACATTATTTATATAAAGATACAATAAGATTATATTTCAAAAAACCCATTCAAGTAAATTACTATTTCCACAAATATTATATGTTTACACGAAAACATTACCAATTTAATTTTTACCTTTAAGTTTTTAATTTTTTTTAATTTTTTTTTATTTTTTTTTTTTTT
>NW_018020685.1:428371-436466 GCF_002006095.1 Pseudomyrmex gracilis
AAAAAAAAAAAAACCAGAAAGAGAAAGAAGAAACTAATAGCTTTAAGTACTAATTCTCTCTCTCACTTCTCGTCAGATATAAGGTACATTCGTCAGATATATAAATCTTCGTCAGATATGAATTTGTATATTTTACCTATATACAGTGTGAAAAAGTAGACATTTTTCTGAGTAGAAAGTGGAAGGTTCTCGTTCCGACAACAACACAACCATGGGAAACGCGATTTTAGGAAAAGTTTGTTTTTTCTCTATTATGTGTGAACGATACAAAATATACATATAAAAAAATGTAACCCCCTCACACATTGAAAGTTTTTTATACATATAAATATATATGTAAAAGATAAATTATATATAAAATTTACAAGCGCATGCGCGCGCGATTCACATAGATGATGAGGGGAGGGAGGAAATCGTGTCACCGAAAGTCCTATCATACGTGTCGAAATAAATACTAATGAAATAAGTATACCTTATTCCGGAGTCGTGGGGGGAGGCGGAGGAGGCGGGGGTGGTGGTCCGTTCGGCAGAGGAGGTGGTGATGCGGGTTTGGATACCGGAATTTCCATTTGCAGAACGGACACACCAGACCGATTTGGATTTCGATAATTTTGATACAACGACGGCGGCGGCACCGACGTGTTAATTGCGCCGTCTGGCGTTATCATTATTAAACCAGGCATGTTATTTCCCGCCGGGTACACTGGATACTGAGATTGTTGTTGAGATAATTGTTGATAGTATTGTTGAGATATGGTATCATACATGGAGTACCCAGCGGGTGTGTTATATTGTGAGTAATTCGCGCAAAAATAAGACTCCGTAGGTTGGTTGTCCGCGTTGCCGACACCTCTCGCGTAACCGCCGTCTCCGCGATAGAGTGGGGCTTGGTAATTGCGGCCGCCGCGGCCGCCACGGTAATTGTAGGGACCACCGGCATTACCGTACTGAGTGGCAGCTACTGGATGTAGTGGCGGACCGCGACCGTAGTGCTGACGGCCGCCTCTACCACGTACCTTATTGTTGCCGGAGTTATAATGTCTGCCGTTCTGCCGTTCTCCAGGTCGGTAGCCCTGTCCGTAACCTGTCGCAGATATCATCATCTGCTTCTTGGCTACGGTCGTCGAATTGTCGCCAATCAAATCGATCCGTTCACGCTTTCGACTTGGCGTTTCATTTGTAGATTCAGTAGCGTGCATGGAGCCATTTGACGATGACATTGACGATGATGAAGACGGCAATATTAACGATGACGACGATGATGTTGGCAACAATAACGATGACGATGATGTCGGCGGTGGTAATGCTGGTAACGAAGTTGGTGCTGCTGCTGAACTTCTGTAGATGCCATCAGTCGTCCGTATCTTAAACTTGAGCGGCACCACCGAAAGTGGCGCTGGCGACGAACTTGGTACACTATCAGTGCCCTTGAGCCGCTCTTTCGGAATTTTAATTTTCAAACCCGTACTCTGCGGCGTTATATTCTTGTCCGACGTGACAGAGACATTACCGCTTATAGGTGACGTTTCAGTACTCAAATTTAACTTGTCTTTGGGAATCGTGATTTTGATAGGAGCCGCCGTTGGTACTTCATCGCTCTTATCTTTGTCCTTCTTCTCGCGATGTCTCTCCTTGTCTTTATCTTTGTGTTTATGTTTGTGCTTTTCTTTGCTCTTCTCTTTGTCTTTGTGCTTATGTTTCTCCTTCTTCTTCTTCTTTTCGCTTTTATGATGTTCAGATCGTTTTTCTTCAGTCGGGATAATAGACGTGGTAGGTTCTGAGGCACCTTGCGTCGTCGATTCCGGTTCGTTAGTTCTACTACTTTGCTGTATTATTGGCACGCAGGAGAGAGCACTAATGTCGACGGTCGAGGCTATTGGTGTGAGATTGTCGCTTTCAGTAGGTATGGACAAGCACTGAGTCACCATTGGTAGCTGATGATCCGTCACCGAGTGATGAATCGACTGTTGTTCTTGATGCATTTGCTGAAGAGGCACTTGACTGTGCTGCTGTTGTAAACTTTGCAATAACGACGGCATCGGTGCCAGTGGTTCTTGAAGCAGCGCGCTTATACTTTGCGCAGATTTCATCGGCGACGAATATTCAAGCTTCGGCTGGAAATGTGAATGCGACGGTTCCACAGTCTTTTGCCCCGACTGATCCTTCTTCATGTAATGTTCCTGATACTCTTTTTTCACGCGATGTTCCGGAGCTTCTTGCCTCATTGCAGTATTCATATCCATACCGTTAGTCAGCATATTCATGTTTATCAACGAGGTTTTGTACTGCGTATTGAAACGAGAATGTTCCTCGAATGGTTTTATGAGCTCCGGTGGCTTCATGTCATTGATGACAGACGTCATGCTGTTATTACTGTTTTTGCCGTTCGATGACAATAATATATTATCGCGTATCGGTTGAATCATATCGGGCACGCGTCCAAGCATCTTCATCGCTTCCATGTTAGATATATCTTCGATTTTTTTCTTCGGTTGTTCGCTCTCGCTGTTGTTTGATGCGCGAAGTCTCTTGTGCATGGATGTTACATTATCACTGGGGCATGATCGCTTCAGGGAATCCTGCGAAGTCGGAGAACTGACGAACTGCGATATCGTCTTCGTGGCTGAGATAGGTGGCGTCTTTTGCTTTGATTTGGGTTTTGAACTTTGTGGATGTGGTTCCTTCATAGTCGGTGTTTCTGGACTGAAGAGCGATCTGTGTTTGCTGGGAGGTGTATGGAGAATTGCGTTCTGTTGAGCGTCAGCAGAATTCTTCTCGACGGAGTCCTCGTACGCGGTCGTTCGTGGCCGTTTTTCCAATTTCGAATCGTCTATGTTGCTCAACGAGGGCAAACACGACTGAGAACTACCGTTCTTGATTGTGTCCTTCGGTACAGACAAACTCACGGTGTTGGGTTGATTATATATTTGTTTAACGGATTTGTGCGGCAAAAGGGTATGAGGTACCGATACATTTGGTGATTTGTCTTGCGAAAGCATGTTCTGGCTAATTGACATTGTTCCATGTTTTGAGTCGCCTGGAAGCGAGCTACTTTGCGATTTTTCGGGTTGTTGCTGATTGCTGTATTTAGAAGGATGCACTTGCTGCTTCTGCGGCGCCGTATTTATCAGATACGGCACATCCGCTTGTTTTGGTGGCGGTTTTTCGATTAGCTTTCGCACTTCTTCGCATCTCTGTCTCACCTCCTCGCATCTTTCATCCGGCTTTCGTCGTGCGGAGTTCTCGATTTTACTGATATCCGGATATTTGCCTGACTTGAGCCTTGGGTCTTCTCCTCGGTACAGCCTTTTATCGTGCGACGATGTCTGATGTTTACTGTCAAGCACGTTCAGTCTATGTCCACTATGATTATTATTGCTCAACTTCTCCTGCGATCTTCCGTGCAATGAGGTTGTCGAATCCTGTACAACATTGCCGTCCGTCCGATGAGACGAGGATTCGGATGGCAAGGAACTATCTAAATTGGCGTTAACGTGCGACGAATGCGCAATACTACCGGCACTGACGTTGTGATCCCTCGGCAATCGTTGCCTGTTGGTAGCTTCTCTGGGTTGACTACCGGTAGAATGTCTCTGTGGCACTGGACCCATTTTCATATAATGATTATGATGAAGGCTTGTACTGCTCTTTTGGACCGACGACGGTACTTGATGTTTGTTCGGCACATTCGTTGTGTTGGACATAGGTTTGTGATGATGCGAATGATGAGACTTGTTAAGATCAATGTGCGAAGTGCTCATTGTTGACGCTTTCTCTCTTTCCAAACGTTCTCGTTCTTTCTTTTCGCGGTATTCTCGGTGATAATCTACAGCTGTCCTCGATGTTGATGGACCCGCAATGGCCATGGCTTTCTTATCTTCTTGCCTATCTTGTTTTTCTTGTTGCGAATGATGAGAACGACTTGAATAGCCACTAGAAGTACTAGCTCCAGACCCGTCTATTGGTGATTGTATTTTACGCGGTTCGGCATCCTGTCGGAAAAAAAATTGACTTAACGCGTCTATTTGTAGAATAAATAAAATACTCCAATTCGTAATGTTACAAGAAATAATCGAACAAGAAAATGAATAATGATAAAATTTCTCATGGAATTGTAACTTTAAAATATTATTTTGTAACTAACACATCAAATTACTTACGAAAGGAGAATTCGGCAAACTAGAATGATGAATACTAGGGCTTTGATTGGCGGAAATACTCATGATTTTCTTCTTTAATCTTGACGGGCATTTGTCGAATATGTGAAGAAATTCATCTGTGAGTTCTTGAAGTAGTTCTGCAGTTACGGTTCTGTCCACGTACCAAAACCACTGTTTTCCTTCTGTACTTTGTGGAATCTATACATGAGAAATAAACAAGCGGTCGAATATATTCGATTAAGTAAACCCTACTGTGACTTTAAATTGATACCGATACAATTAACATGAGTTGCAACAAATAAACGTGAAAAATACAAAAATAAAATACCTTATATATATATATATATAAGTAGTTTATAATTTATTTATTTCGCATATATATATTTAACTACTTACTTCCCAATTGGACCATTTGCATGCAAGATGTATACAAAAGCACGCAACAACTGTGGGTTTATATTGTAAGCACATAGTAGTGAGATGTAAACTGAAACAGAAATTATGTTTAAAAACTTGGTCTTTTTTTATACTTTGTTATTTTAAGAATTAGAAATTTTTTTTTTTATTTGTTTTTATTTTTACAAAAGTTATTGTTTCAATAATCTAAACTAAATTATTTATAAAACTAATAAACTTTACTAATAAAACTATATAAAACTTTCGATAATTTGTATTTGCAGGCTCTGTATTTTTACACATAAATTGAAATTATAGTTGCTTGTGTTAATTTTTTCGTGCTTATTTAGGATGATTGTAGTTATACAAAAATAGATTGAAAAAGATCTGTGGAGTTACAAGTGTATACATTTTTTAGAAGTTTAATTATTTATAACAACTAATGATTGTGACAGTATACTTTATGCTATAAAACTAAGAACTGAAGACATACCTGTTAGATGCCATAAAGTATGAAGTTTGAGCCAATTCTTTAGATGCTAAAAAGAGGATTGAGGGATTAATGCAAATTTGTGCTTTCCTTCTTTCTCTGTCTCTCTCTCTTTTATTATATTTGCTAAGGTATAAATACCTTTAACCAATTGGCAGCACCTAACAACATGAGTATGTGGGTGATCAATAGCAACATCAAATCCTAGCGTCTGCAGAAGAACATTTTCATTGAACACTAAGTCTTGGGCGTGTTCGAGATATTGCTGTAAATGAAGTGTCATGTTAGTCTTGTAACAAAATGAAGAGAACAACACAAGAAAATCCAAAACATAATATATCAGAGTACTTTTTTATCAAATACCCACAAGTTAATGATAATAATTTACACCAAAAATACTTACGGTATAATATTACTTACTACATATGTTAATAACATGTTAATATCGTCATTGTATTATATATATACAAGTATGTCTATATATTACAAATACTAGATATGCAAAAACTATATGTAATTCATAATTACATCCGAGCGACTGTCAGGCGGGCCCTGGTCTCGAAAGAGACAGAGATGTGCCATTTTGATAACATGTTCCAATTTTCTTGGTTGCTCTTCTACTTTTGCAGCTAAGAAAAGTGCTGCTATCGCAATGGAATTCCTGGGAAATTGATTCAACGAATGGAACATGTAGAATCTGTGCATGTAGACTATGGCTGTATTGATACATAGTTGTGACCTATATATATTACTCATTAAGGAAAAAAATTATCTTTTTCTAACTCATAAATACATTTATATATTCAATATCATTTGAATAAATGCCGCATTTTGATTCAGGCTGTTTCTTTTGGCAGTAGGCATAAGAATCATCATGGAATTGATATGACTAATGTTTAAGATAATCGAGTAGGAAGAATACATTTTACATAGATGTTATAGGTTTTATTTACATATTATTCCAATTTATACGCAATTATGTTAAATTTATAACATGTATTAATGCGGATTTTTTAAATTAAAACGTATATACGATAGGTTTCATACACATGTTTTACTTGGTATATTATATATTGGTATATATTGATATTATTTTAATTACAAATTAAAATTTGTTTTGCTTATATAAAAAATATAATTAATGTATATAGTATTGCACGATATAAAAATTATATATTACAAAAAATTTTTAAAAACTAAAAATTATATATTACAAAAAATTTTTAAAAACTAAAAATTATATATTACAAAAAATTTTTAAAAACTAAAAATTATATATTACAAAGAATAAATTGAAAATAGTATCAGGTATCGTAAACATAATCACTCTAAAATTGTGTATAAAATATTCAACTTTCACTACTATCTTTAATAACACTTAATAAGTGATATTCTTGAATATACTTTGTATATCTATCATTAAGCGAGATAATTTTATATATTACATATAAAATTATATATAATTTTATATATATAATATATAAATATATTACATGTAGATAATTTTATAAGCTATATATAAAATTATCTTTTTTAATATATTTTCAGTAAATATACTGCAAAATAAAAAAGAAAATAGAAAAGTACAATAGGCGATAAGTGTTTACAAGAATTTATTTAGTTTTATTTAGTTTTTCATATTACATTACAGAAGTAACTTGACGAGTCAAGCGCAAGATTGAGTTTAATAAAAGAAAAAATGATAATTTATAGTTTCATCTAGCAGTTTACAATAATATTAGATTTTATATGCACGTAGGCTTTTTGACTTTGAAACCATGCACAATATATCACAAAAGCATCAATTATCGAAATTGTTAGATCTTTAAGTATATTTTAATAAATTACATAATTTAATAAAAATGTTTCTAATTTACCAAAATGGTTCTTCATTAAATAAATATATTCGAAGTACCTGAAATAGATAAATATAAGAAATAAAGGCTTTGTCATTGCCTTTTTTTATTGTATTGTATAAAATACAAAGTAGAAAATACTCTTGTGTAAGGAGAATGAATAAATAAATGCAAATAAATATCTTGTGTGTGTGTGTGTACTCGTACACATGTTTAACTAAAAAGTTTCTATTAAATTTAATTCAACAAATAATTTATTAGTTTTTTATTAGTTTTTCAATATATGTTATTATTTAATCTCCTAAATACATATATGTACATATGTATGTGTGTGTGTCTGTTTGAAATAACTTATGTATGTTATTTCAGAAGCAATATATTTTGTTTAATTTGGTTTTTTCGCATTTCCAAAAACAATATTTGTCACCTTGCCACAGGCATTCACAAGAGCAATCGTTTACGATACCTGTAATACATGAGATTCCAATATGGTGAATCTTCGATCTCGGCAAGTCACCCGTTAGGCCACGCGGAAGACCCGTTATAGCGACGGATCCGATCCACACGTGTCACGGGATCGCAGAAATGCGTCGCGTGGTTCTTTGCACGCGAAATATTTTTACGGCTCGTACGCGTTTGCTTTGAACAAAATTATAATTAGAAATAATACTACAAAGAGCAGGAGAGGGAGAGGGGAAGAAAGCCAAAAGAACGCAACACTGAAACGTGCGGACTAACACATATCGAAGGATACACGACTAGTCGTTGTCCCATGTCCTGAATAAAATTCGCCGCCTGCTGACGATAGCTCAGCTCTTTGTCCGCATCCAAGCCGGATCTTCTGCTCGGTGTATTCGCTAACTGTTCCTTCGTAAAATACCATCTTTCGTCCGACGCCATTTATATGTACAAACACAGACACTTTTCTGCAATTGCTCTTGATCCACGGAAATGCAGGGTAGAAAGAACTACGCACTCTCGAAGTTACACAATGCGCCGCCACGCGCTAGAGTCACGTCCGCGTTGGCTAGAGTCCCGTCTCTCGCGGCTGCTATATCAAAAATGGCGTCCCGCGCATTTAGGGATCACACAATGAAAAAAATATCATGAATCGAGTATCGAGTTATATTCTTGGTTTTCTCTTGTAGCACCTTTTAAACGTAAAAAAAAAAAAAAAAAAAAAAAAAAAAAAA
>NW_018020685.1:436473-443469 GCF_002006095.1 Pseudomyrmex gracilis
AAAAAAAAAAAAAAAAAAAAAAAAAAAAAAAAAATTATCAAAGTATCTCTTCGCTGTTCTTTCAACACGCCACACGACACGTGGTTGTATCGCAGCTCTCTCGAACACAAACTTTCCGCTTGAACTGCCTATTTCCCAATCGTATCTTCGAGTCTTTTCCGATTGAGCTGCGCGTGTATAAAAGCGTTCGCTGAGTCGTTAGAACAGATATCGTCGGCGTTAAAAAACAAAAAAAAACAAAAAAAAAAAAAAATTATACGTTCGTCGTTCGGATCAACGGTTCACATTCGAGACCGCAGAAGCAATTGTCTATGAGATAACGCTCATAACCTCTGTCACATCTCGTAGGAGCAACGTTGGGCCGTGTCTTGAGATCTCTCGCACTTCGACGTAGCTGTAATAACGTTAAGATGATCGATGTTGTATCGACCACATTACGCGTTTCTCATGAACGGAACGTCGCAAATCTACGCCGATCACCTATTATCTTTTTATCCTCTTGCGAATGTCCGTTTTTCTTGCGATATATATCCTCGACGTTCCGCTTCACGGACAACCACCAAGAGCGTCAAAAATCACGGCGTGCACCACGGACGACGGACTGTTAGACAAAATGCGTAATCCCGAGTTAAACTAGGAACATTCGTGCTCTCAGAAAGAACCAAAATGGCTGGTAGAACTCGGCGCTTAGGACGTCCCAATTGAGCGGAAATCCACAGCGGGACGAAATGCGCGGAACCAGCGCGACCAATCGTAGCCGCAGAAAAAGCGAAGGAAAGAAAACGGAATGGCTATGATTGGTCGAGCTGGTTCCGTGCATTCCGTTTCGCTATGGATTTCCGCTTGGATGGGACATCGCCATAAGCGCTGAGTCATCGATGGTCATCTACGCACAACGCAGCGTGTAGTGAATTATGAGGACGCGTTGCATCAGCCATGTTGGTTGGATGTGCCGTAATTCTACTGTGAATATTTTTGTGGACAATTTTAGCATATATATTTTTGCTAACATCCTTTATATCTACATTTAGACACAGACTGGCGTATGAACTAACCGATTTCTCGGTTCAAGAGCCACAAACGCACCAAAACCAAAACCACAACGCAGCGTGCTGCGTGATCACAGCTAGCGGATCTCGCGGAATTAATTAATCGCGTTGAACAAGCAACCAACGTGATTGGTTAATTCCGCGAGAATTAACCGCGATCTGTGATCCGCATGGTTACGTTCCAAAATCTTTGTTATTAAAAAATTTGTTACTTTGGTTATTAAAAATTACTATATTTTATAATAAATAATATATTTTATGGAGAATGGCATCGAATTAAGTGTAGTAGCGGAAGCAGTTCTGGATAATTTGAGTCAAGCCCCTTGCACAATGGAAGGAATAGCTATAGCGATAGAAATAACACAGTTTTAGATACAGAATTCCAAAGCCTCTTGCACAATGCGAGAGAATAGTGCGATAAGCAATAAAAACAGAATTCCAATTCGTCGGAAAATTTATCGCTATTGCTTAATCCATTTTCTGATCTGCATTGGTACATGTTTAGTTTTGTGTATTAGATTCCGCTGTTCCTACCGTTATTTATAAATATAAACTCTTTACAACTGGTATTATTTCTATCGCTATCGCTATTCCGTCCATTGTGCAAGAGAAATTTTCAGTACTTCCAATAATAACGAAACAGGGGGATAGACGACGGTTATATGATGAGCGCTTAAGCTGAGTATACACATAACGAACAAACGCCGAACGAACAGCGAACGCGAACGTTCGTTATTATCATTCGTCAGATGTAGACGCTAAAACAAATGCGAACAGAACATTCGATTCGCATTCGGATCGGTTCCCTCATGAGGCGGTATATCAAAGAAAATTCCTGCTCGATATGAGTGCGCATACGTTTTGTTCGCTGTTCGCTATTGTTGACGCGAATGTTCCGAACGTTCGCGCTCGCTGTTCGTTCGGCGTTCGTTCGCTATGTGTATACCCAGCTTCGCAGAGCCCGCTCACCGCGTGCTTTTTAATATGTTGAACACATGCTCGGTTTGCATGATTTATAAGTTTGATGTTGCATTACAAAAAATACTAAACATTTGTATTAATGTATGGACAAAGGTTCGGAACCCTAGATCGAATATATATTCGCGAAAAATCAATAATTTAAATATTTTCTCTTCGACTCGAAAGTTTGAATGATTCTGCGTTGATAAAAAAAAAAACATTAAAAAATCTTTAATAGTTTCGAAGATATAAGCGTTACAAAAAACTTGCTCGACTGCGCAGTTATATTAGTTTTTCAGCGAGAAAATGGTGGCTTGTGTAATCTACGTGATTTTATGCGATTAACCTAAGAAATATATAAACGGTCGTGTGAGCCGTTTGTTGGATGTTGTTCGGAAAGATGCGTGTATATATATATATATATATACATGTATTTATATATATATATAAAATACACACGTCTTTCCGCACAACCTCCAACGAACGTTGACCGTTTATAATCGTATGATTATATATAAAAAAATTTTTTATCGGGTATTTATCAAATTAGCTAATCAATCATAATTACTGATATCAAATTATAGTAAATCAAACATAATTCCGCTGATCAAATTAGTAAATCGAACATAAAATCTATGAACTTGTTTGCGTCTTTGGAACGCGTCTCTAATGTGAAATAATCTGTAATTTCATTTTCTATCGGCGCGATATCTAATAAATACGATTATATTATTGAACACTTAATAAGAAAACTAAAATTTTTTCATGCAAATCGTGTAGGTATATTACAAAAAATATTATTTTTGCGAAATAAATACCTGTAACTACGACTACTTGAAACAGCTTTGAATGAAGATCGATGGAAAACAGGAACGAGGAATCTTCGCGACCCAATATTCTGATATTGAAGAGGCTGTAGCGCATGCGCGGCGTTTATAACGTCACAAAAGTTAAGGCCTGTTCTACAATACAGTCGTAAGTCGTAAGAAATTGACCAATCACAATCGATTATTCTTTTGTAATTGATCCGTGATTGGTCAATTTTGTACGATTTACGACTTACGACTGTATTGTAGAACAGGCCTAAATAGTGCATGCTCTCTCTCCAGGCGACACTATGGGTGCGTTCAAGGAGCGTGCTATCAGCGCTATTGCATCATTCTATCTTTATTGCTCAGTAGATGTAAAACAAAGATAGAATGACGCAATAGCGCTGATAGCGTGCTCCCCGAACGCAGCCTATATGTCTGTTCGTTTTACTTGAACTGGCCGCTCTAGGTCAGAGTTTATCTTCTTTACTCTACGTTGGAAAAAGAAGGATAAACTCTGACCTAGAGCGGCCAGTTCAGGTAAAACGAACAGACATTATGTTAAGGCCATTCTACATAAGAATTATTGCCAACACAAGTTTCAGATCTCGCGGAATTGACCATTCACGTTTGTCAAATTAGCCAATCGACTTAGGTGATTGGTTAATTTTTCGAGATCAGCGATCTGCAACTTGCGTCTGCGTCTTATGTAGAATGGCCTTTAAGGCCAAAGAAAATCTCACAATTGAGTAAAAAAAGGATCCTATTGGAAGTAGCGGAAGCAGAGAGAAACCTGAGAGCGGCCATCCTAATGTAATTTTTTACGACGGTTTCAGCCGCCGGTTTTAGCCGTATTTCCACAAAAGTGGAACTCAAAGGCCGTTCTACATTAAACGCAAGTAGCAGATCTCGTGGAATTGACCAATTGCAGAGTCAAATCAGCCAATCGACCAACGTGATTGATCAGTTCCACGAGATCTGCGACTTGCGTTTAATGTAGAACGGCCTTTGAGTTCCACTTTTGTGGAAATACGGCTAAAACCAGCGGCTGAAACCGTCGTAAAAAATTACAATAGGATGGCCGCTCTCAGGTTTCTCTCTGGCGGAAGTAAGCAAATGTGCGGGAACAGAGGCTGCGTTCGTTTTTTAGTGGCAGTACTGAAATCTATAGATTTATGTCACGTATACTATAGATTTTTCAGTACTGCCAGTAAGGGAGAAATCAGATGGTGTGGAACGTGCGTAATGCGGAAGTGTCGGAGCGTTCGTGATTGGTCGTGACTTGATTCCGTCGATCCTGCAATCAAGTCACGACCACGAACGTTCCGCACGTTCCGCACCATCTGACTTCTCCATAATAACCGAACAGGGCCAGAGTACAATGGGTGCGTTCAGACAACTGAACAATTGCACAACGGTTGAGAGATAATCACTTATGATTGGATCATATTTTTGGAACCGTACCAGATTTTGACAGAGGACACTGGATTTAGACAACTCAACGGTTGAGAGATCATCACTTATGATAAAACTATTCTTCAAAATCTGCAGTGGTTCCAAAAGTATGATCCAAACAGAAGTGATTATCTCTCAACCGTTGTGCAACTGTTGAGTTGTCTGAACGCACCCACTGTGTACTACATGTAGTTTTTTCCAACTAAGATTGGCGCTACTGTCATTAGTTCTAATTTATACGTTGTGTAATCTTGGTTTTATGAAGTTGTATGGTATGTGAATTGTGATTTTGTCTAATAATTAAATTTTTATTAAGTGAGATTAAGTTAGCTTTGATGACTATTTAACATTTGAGAAACAGCTTCAGAAGAAAGCTAAAGCAACGATTAATTGAAAAAAATTTTCTAGTAAGCACTTATAACAATACAAAGGTTATATCGTATTTCGCGAAATAAACTTTAAATCTTATATTTATATACTTCATATAAAGTTTTATATTTATATTTCATATAAAAGTATGTAGGTAACAACATGAAACATTGCAACTGCGTGCAAGTATTCTTAACAGTTATCTATTAGTGAATAAAAATTCCACACAATTTGATTGCTTTTTTTAAATTCAAGCATTTACATATGTGCACATACACAAATGTTTAGTCATTTTAGATGATTTAGATGTCAATTTTATTTTTTTTATTAAAAGCAAGATATGTTCCGTACACCAAAGCCAACTATGCTCGCATCTACCGCATCAACAGTTACAAAACGTCCAAAGCAAACACAGCAGAATTGTCTATATACGTCTTACGAATGTACACAACCTTGCTTAGAAGGGTATATGTATTGCTCCAAGCACATTCTTGAAGATACTAATGCACCTTATAAACAATGTGCTTTTGTGTACAATACTAATGGAAAGAAATGTCAAAATCCAGCACTGAAGTTAGACAGAAGAGATATTTCGTAAGTATATATGATAGTAGAGTCTTTATCAGAAAACAAATTTTTTTTTTTACAGAAAATAGTAGTTGTGCATTTACTTTTTTTTTTGCAGATATTGCACTGAACATTCTAGAAAAGCACAATTTGCAAGAATCAAGTCATCATCGAGGCGTTCTTTACCACAAACACCTGAGATGTTGTTACTTAATTTAGGTCATTATGTCAAGCCTGCTGATTCTAGTGCTGAGGATACAGAAGATGAAAAAGGAAAAATCAAAGTTTTAGATCCTTTCAGTGAGCAAAATTTTAATTTAGTTATATTGTGTGTAATTTTATATTTACATACTTTTTTCCACATATACATTTCATTAATCTCATGTGTTTGTTTTGTAAAAAGTATATACAAAACAAAGACATGTATATGTCTGTTATATAAAGAGTATACAAAGTATGTAATATATAAAACATCTCTAATATTAACTGCAATGATAACTGTTGTCAATTTAAATGGAATGCCAATTAATTATTGTTGTTTTTCAGCCGAAGTTGATGCTTATAGAATAAATGCAAGTGGAAGTGACATTTTAGATTATGCCAGTTCATCGGAAAGTGATGTTGAACCTACAGTAGTAAATGATACTTTGAGAGGAGTTTATCTCGACGACAGCGATAATGAAAGTTTGCACAGTCCACAAGAAGATCCTCTAAAGTAAGTATATTCTATAATCTGATTGAACATGCTAAATTTGTGTTTTGATATAATTATTGATAAGTATATTTTCACTATATCAGTGTGTTTTTTAAAATATGTTGCTAGTGTGCTTTAGCTTGTGCACTTTGTCTAAAAAAAGATGATTTTTATCATTTAAATTCTAACACTAAAACTTTTATTTATAACTTTATATGTGATATTTATTTTTTCTAACAGTCATTCTGTGGTTTCCTAAAATATTCTCTAAGTTTTGTGTTTTTTTCTAGTTTATATAACAAAAGGAAGCATAAGTTTTCATTAAACATTAAAAATCTTACAAAAAAGAAAAAATAACAGCTTTGTTAGAACGCTATGTGAATATAACAGAATTTAAGAATAAGTTTTTGCTTTTTATGAGTTTTTTTATTAATTGAGACTTTTTACATTATTGTTTACTAATTTTTTTATGTTGCCTATTTTTCTTTTTACAGTAAAAAAACGTGTTTTTCTTTTAATAATAATTTCGTTATAGTTGCTTTTTGCAAGGATAAGATACTATTTACTCCCTGAATTATTAGTATCAATTTTTTAAGGCATGCCGGCATCTTCACGACAGAAGAAGTGATTTATATCGCGAGAGAAAAACTTATTAGACTTCAATCTCTTTATATCGATCAGTTTAGGAGATTGCAGTACATATTAAAGGAAAAAAGACGAAAATATCTTCTCGCTTTGAAGAAAGAAAAAGAAACACTTTGTAAGTGTATATTCGAATAATGTTAAAACTGTTTCGCCTTGTATGTCGCTAAATACGTCACCTACATTGTTGTACAGGTAGCATACACGATCAGCCTAAAGAAACGGTGAAAGAAAAAAAGCTTTACGAGAAACTGAAAGCTTTAAATCGTTATCACAGACGAAGCGGCGTTGAAGCGATACTCTATAGAAAATCATTAGAACGTCGTGCGCAGGTAATATCGTCGTAAATGTTTACAGTTTGTCCGGAAAGTTCCCGGACTGATTTTTTCTAGCGCGGGTAAGCGGCGCTATCGAGCGGTCAACGCTGGAACTACTTAGTATAGACCTTCCT
>NW_018020685.1:444179-496679 GCF_002006095.1 Pseudomyrmex gracilis
TACCTTGAAGTGTAAACTTGTTTAATAAACCATATCTTTCATTTTCGATTTTTAATTCACGTAGTCCGGGAACTTTCCGGACAAACTGTGTAATATTGTGCGATTAAATTAATTGTATAATTAAAAAATAATCGTATTTCAGGCGACTGAACCTACACAAAAACCACCAAATGTGTCCAAATGTGTATTTACCGAAGGCGGTGTAAAATGTGGCGAAAGAACTCTTCCGTCAGCTAAACATTGTCGTAAACATATTTTAAAGGTACGTATCAGCCCTCTCTATGCGGAGAGGTAATAAATATCTAAATCAAAATCGATATAAAAATCTACTCGATGAAAATGTACATCCTCGGATCAGATTATATATATATTTACCAATAATTAAAGCTAATGGATTTTTGATATAAGTTATAAGAAAACTATTTGCTAGTTTCTTTCAATATTTTTAACATAGCTGCAGTGAGAAAACAAATGTTTACTCTTGATTTTCTACTTGTACTTAATCACAGGATCAACATCAAGTTCTATTCAAAGCGTGTGGAGCGATACGGGCGGACATAGAGTGTCATGAACCTGTGCCCGTGATCTTTGATACTAACTGCGTGTTTCACATGAATCTGCCACCGCCGTGTAAATTGGAATCTATGAAGGTATTGCCAAAGCGTATTTTCTTCGATAACTCTGAAATAGATTACATTCTTGAGTGTCGTTTAATTTATAATCGTTTGTACAGTTTGAGGAAGAAAAGCTTACGCAAGAGACGTCAACGGTTGATCAGTCGTTGGAAATCGATGTTGTGGGTGAGCCGCAGGAAATTGATCCCGACGACGATATGGCGGGATTAATGAGAGAGATGAATGACTCTGCTCAGAAGCCGACATTTGCAAACGAGAGCGTGAACAGCGAAACCAGCACGGACACAGCGTTCAGTTTGTCAGCGCAGATGAGCGATCGGGACGATTTCGCCACTGTATGACAAAATGTTCTTCAGTGATTCGGTGATTAAGGTAGTATCTTTGTTGTTATATTGATTCATTGTTTGATTAATTAAAGAATCAGTGTTCGGTTCCGTGGTGATATGGAAATTTTCTTAAATATTCAGAGTGTGATCACACAATACCGGTGTAACTAATTAAGTAGAACTTATTTTCATATGTAACATAAGTTTCTTGAATCAACGAACTGTTAATACGAATTGAAATTTTGAAATCAGATCTTGTTTTTACATGATAACATATACATTCTGAACATGTTGTAATATCATTTTTTATCAAGGTCAATGATAAGATAAGATAAACAAAAACACGAATGACTTATAATTTTATTACATTATTTATTTAAAATAAAAACCACGAGCAGAAAGTTTTTCAATCTTTTATTAGTGAATTCTCTTGTTTCTTAGCTTTGCGCTATGCGAGATGATTGACATCGGTTTTATCTTCGCTTATTAAGTATTCAGATGTAAAAAAATAATAAAAAAAAATAAAAAAATAAAAAAACAATTATTAAGTAGAACGCGAACTCGTCGAACAAGACAAGCTAAATGACATTTCGGGTATTTAAATATTTAAGGCAATAGTTTATAGTACCTGATTACCTTAGATATTATTCTCAAATATTCAGTAAAACAAAACTACCTTTGTATATTTGTGTATTTAAAAATAAATATTAAGTAGCATAATATTCTTAACGTCTTCGCAGAAACAAAACTTCAATTAACTCATACTTAGCGTTTACAAAAAAATTGTATATATAATTCTTTGCGATTTACGCACACAGAACGTTTCATAATTTTGATATTACATCAATACTGTATATTTTTGAATGCTCCAATATTATTTTACTGACCACAAAGAGTGGTGTAACATAAGAAAATCATTTTTTTTCTCTCTCTTGCTCTTCAGTACAAGAATATAATAAAATCGCAAAATTATTATTATTACATTATTGTTATTTGTGTTATTTATTATTAATATTATCATAAGTGTATAATATTTGGCGAAAATAAGAATTCGTGTTATATAAGAAATATACACTTCCGATATTGTCATGTATAATATTCCTTACGTAATATTGACTCATCGAGTGCAAGTTTTTTGAGACTATGTACTTGTTTTTTTTTTTTTTTTTTTTTTTTTTTTTACGGAAAAATAATAAGACGATATTACAGAGACATTAGCTCACATGGGTGCACTATAATAATCTTCTTAAATTGCAAGAACGTAACGACAACAGTTCAGTTTTTCGCGACAGTACTATATCTATAGGCTAATTTCTATAAATCTTNTTTTTTTTTTTTTTTTTTTTTTTTTTTTTTTTTTTTTTTAAATATAATAAGACTGTGTTACAAAAACATTAACTCACATGGTATCACTATAATAATCTTCTTAAATTGCAAGAACGTAACGACAACAGTTCAGTTTTTCGCGACAGTACTATATCTATAGGCTAATTTCTATAAATCTTCAGTTAAGCCTCAACTGGTAATTGATTGGTGTGTGTGTGTGTGTGTGTATGCGCGCGCACATTGTAAGAAACGATCAGTTGTATAAAATTATCACAATTTTACTACAAACTTACAAATTACTGAAGCAAATCCATTATCTCCACCAGACAATTGATTAGATAATCAAAGTAAATGTGTTTTGTTGCCATAATTTAGTGTAGAATTTACGCAAAGTGAAGCTTTCATTTCAGTAACGTAACATAATACTGCATACTCATCATATCAATATTGTACATCTGTAACAGATGTACTGAGGATGATGATGTGAAGCGTGATAACAAACTATATTAGAAAATTTGATATTCGTTGCTATTACATGCACAATCATCTACTGTCTACGTTCTCTCTGTGATTAATTTATAGATTAGATTAGTTAGGTAAATCTGTCATACAATTCTGAAATTCCATCTTACTATAACGCAAGATTCATAACGCGCGTTGATCTTGAAAATGTGAAAAACATATAAGGGGGGAAATATCTTCAGTGCGAGTAGTTAAAGAAACAACACAAGTTTGTAAGTTCGTTTGTTGGATAATTCGACTATTGGTGTGTTCTTATTGGTATTGTACACCTATAAAAATTTGTTTATCTCAGGAAGCAATTTTCACTTAGCGATTTCAGATTAGATATCTAACACTTTGTTCGAATTAATGATCTAATTCGCGTAAATCTTCCCATTACGTTCTTCTCTCTCTAAATACACGAAACAAAAATTAATAAGTTTTGATGAATATTGAACGTTGAATCAAAGAAAAGAAAATTACATATAAATAACTCAAACGTAATAGGAAGAACTGTATTTTTAAAGATTTTTATAAAAGAGCCAATATATTTACAACATAAATCCTTAATTAATTTTAAATTACTTATAAAACTAGTCGTCAAAAATATGCTTAAGATCGTGTTCGTAGGCTGCGATAAGTAACATAATTCCGAGGCCCGCCGACAACCCCAAAGCTTGCCAAGTAAACTGCCACCGTGAGCCGCCTTCTGCGGAATGACTTGACGATAATTCTGGTATCTGAAGATAAATAAAAATGAAAATAATAAATTTGTGCTTTACAGAAATATACGAGAAAACTTCAAAGACTAACCATGTCCACTAATGCTATGTATATAAATATTCCAGCAGCAGACGCAAATACCCAACTAGTGGCAGCGGGAGCGCTACCCAATAACACTCCAACTATCATACCCACCAGACAGAGCACAGAAGACAATAAGTTGTAACAAACTGCTTGTTTAGTGCTCATACCCGCTTTTAGCAGCACCGCGAAGTCACCTGTGTACAAAAAATATTTTAACGTGAAAAAAGATTTCTTTTACAAATTCAGAAATATATCGTCTACGGAAATATATTTTACCGAGTTCGTGAGGCAACTCGTGACAAAGAACGGCGATGGCGGTGGAAAATCCACCCGCAATATTTGCCGAAAAAGCTGCACCAATCGCCATGCCGTCTGTGAAATTGTGCAAACCGTCTCCCATTACAACCATCCAAGCTACGCTAGACATGGATTCGGGAGCCGAGTGCATGTGACCTGAAATCAAAGTATTGAACAATTTTCTTCAGTTTAGAAAAAGAATAGTCAGGTAATTATGACTTGCGTGTGCGCACTTGAATATCTGACTTAAGATATGTACCATGAGAATGACTGTGGCCGTGATGTTTAGTCTCGTGTTCGCGAATAATGACGGTGTAGCTCTCAGATTCATTTAGCGACATGTCGGCACCATCGGCGTTTTTCTTTGCGTTGTTCGAGTCGTCTAGTCTCCACTCATCCTTTGACTTTTTCTCCATATCGCTGTTTACGATCTTTGTGACGGAGTTACAGTTGGAAGTCAGCGGCTTCTCTTCCTCGATGATGGGCGGTTTCTCGTGATTAATTTGACGCTCATGATGATTATCTACATATATTTCTGTATTGATTATTTTCACTTTTTTATTATGTTAATAAAAGAAATATTGAGAGACGTATAGTAACTATCTTATATCCGAATTGATACAATCTAAACTATTGCATATACATACATTGACGTGTTGTCTTGACACGAAACTATCTACTACCTTGAGTCTCATTCGCAATCTCTCCGTAACAATACGGATACGACGAGTATTTGTGTTTGCACAGCTTTTCCCCAACAACGTTGCTGTTCGGCCCGTCGCTCTCCCTCATCACTCTTATACGTGTGGGTAACTATGATTTTACTCAATTTCAATGAGTATTGAAGCAGTTAATACAAAAAGGGGATAAGGAGGGTTTTTACCTTATTCCGATGTTTTCGATGTTTTCGCCACTCGGCTGCCACGTTCAGCGCTTTCTCGGTAAAAAAGAACAGCACGAGACTTATCATGGCCACTAGCCCTTTCCACATGTTCAAAGTATGCTGATCTATATAATCAGTACTACTTTCATGACTATGATGATCGTGTTCGTGAGGTTCGTTGTGCTCGTGATGATGAGGAGGCATCATCGCCTGCAGATAAGATAAAATTGACGCGTTATTAAAGTGGTATTTCTTATTTGAGTTACGTAAAATATCGAGTAAAAATGAGAAACAACTTGCATGTGGCAATAGATGGATAAGAGCATCACCGGTTAAAGTACCTACAGCCAGCGCAACTAGAAACTGCAGCACATGGTTGTAGTAACTCTTTCCCATGGCTGGTATCACCGCTACACCGAGTAGCCCGCTAAGACTAATTATGAAAATACTAGCTGTCGAGTACACCCAGACTAGAATAGATGACGATTGATTTGTATCTTGTTGTTCAAAGAACACAGCGTATCTTTAAGAAAGAAACGATCGTTGCATTTGCTTTGTTTTTCGCTCGTGCGTAATAAATACCTTTCACGTTATTGCGCGCCGATTCCTCAGACGTGTAGAACTTGTCGACCGACACAACCGGCTTGTAATTCTCAGGCACTCGTATGCAACCGTTTCTCTCCAAACTGGACTCGGCTGCTAATTGATAAACAAGCGCCGGACAAACACGCTCGAAGAGCCAACTGGGCAGTGTTGTTGCATTGTTACCGGAAGCATAGTGCACGTCCTGTGCAACTGTGCTCAGTAATTCTTGACTATTTAAGCACTGAAATAACAGATCGGCGCAATAGTTTAAATAGAGTGACAATTAGTGTACGAATGTGCGTTTCCCACGCCACGCGTTTCTTACCCTTTCTTTATTAGTTTTACTACTTGCATCGTGTAGGCCTTTACTTGTGAAACTCTTACCGCTACCTGCAAGATTTAGTTTTCTTGATAAATTCATTAATTCTTAACATATTGGAGATAAATTAATTTTAACGCGTACTTCTCTCAGCTCCGCCGTCTTCTAGTTCCGAGGATTCGGTTAGCAATCTCAGCAGACCCAACTTTCGGACAAGTTTTTCGAAACCGTCCATTGTCACGCTCGTTCCGTCACCGTAGGCTTCGAAGATCTTGCTCATAAAGTACTTTTCGTCTACAGCTACGTCTCTTTTTAATCTAGATCTAGTAACGGTACGTAAATCTTCACTAGATTGTACAGACTTGTGATTTGCATCAGACACTTCTGACAGAATAAGTCGCTCCAGCAGCCTCGCGTCTCTCGAATTCACTGACGTGTCCAAATTGTGTGTGTCGCGCACATCTTCACTGTGTTCCATGTTGTCTGCTATCTCTTTCTCGAGATAATCATCGTGCGACGCAGTTCGCATCACATTAGCGATCACCGGCACATTTGTCTTATTATTATTATTATTATTGTTGTTATTATTATTATTATTATTGTTCCTAGTTTTATTATTAAGGTGTCGTGTGCTATGAAATCTTACATTGTCGCGTTTATTGCTAATGAAGTTATTATTCGAGTGTGATCTGTGTTGATCCTTCGAATGTGGATGCGTGTTGAGTGTGGATGGATCCTTCGAGTGTGAGTCCTTGGATCTCATTAACGTCCAAAATGGTTCTCCCTCCGCATTTAATTGATTCGTCAAACTATCCGGAGACGCGTGTAGCGCGTCCGATAGATTCGTGTGTGCCGAGCAGGGGATGTGCGCGGCACATAGGACACAAACCACGCAAACGGTAACAATATGATGGGACATGATGAGCTTCCTGAAAACAAAACACACATTCGTCATCAGAATATACGCCAACATTTTCGAACCGACGGATAAGAAAAAATTTCTCCCGGGAAATTTTTTATATTCGCGCGTAACGAACGTATCAACTTGCTAGTGCGAACTGATCTTGTAGACCTTCCAACGCAACCACGCCAGGAAGTATGTTTATCTGTATATACAAGTTTCGACGATAGTCCCAAGTACAGTCAGATAATAGAGCTCGATCAAATAATACTAATAGTGATAACAGCATTTTAATTTTTTTCGTACCGTTGCACATGTTGAACACAAATATCCGAATTACAAATAACCACACTGGCCGGAGGTTTGTTTGAAAAATAATTACAATATCTACGAAAGTGCAAAATTTAGAAACTAAGAATTAAAGTACATCTGAAAAGATATTTAAAAACCACTGAGAATTGTTATGATTCATATTTATATATCTGATAACACACAATTTCTTTGACAAACAACCGGTTGGTGAGACATTGTCATTTTAATATGTTAACAAAATACTAACCGGCGATACATCACACAACCGATTCGGGACTTATGTGGACTACTTACATGACAATCTTATTCACGAAACGCGACATGTCGCAATTGATACGCGCCTCAGGTCTTGCGAGTCAGGTATGACACCAAGAGGAGTCGTGGCGCACTTAAATGATAACGAGCGTGCTTTTAAATGTTCGAATATTTAGAAAATTGACTCGACCTCTACGCTTCGATGCTCGCGCGTATCGTCTAAAACTAATATTACAAGGCTATATAAAAAAAAGAAAAAAACGCAAATAATACGTACCCTGATCCAAGAAAACGAGAAATGGTAAAAAAAAAGAGTAACAGCTGTTTGCGCTTAAAATGTCACGTGTGTTAACTGCTTGATAATTGCTGAATTACAAGTAAAGTAAGTTATGTTTCATTGAACGTACGTTAGTTGAACACACGTTTGTTTATTTACGCGATTGTTGTAACGAGTTTGATGTAATCTCGGAAACAAACTTATCTTATATTGCCACGAGATCTTATGCAATATATTCGTCTAATCTCAACCAACTTATTCTTCATTCTTTCTCTCTCTCTCTTTCTTTCCCCTTCTCTCTCTTTCACACATCTGGTCTATTAAAAGCATTCTTGTGCATTATAATAGCCGCATAGTTGAACCGTTCAAATATAAAAATGACGATTAAGTCGATTTGCTCACATTTTTTCGTAATTAATCGTTCGATAATACGAGAAACGAGATTAAAATAATTCGCGCGCTTATCAGTGTTATGACACTTGAAATTAGTGCGTTCTCAGTTGTAGAAACTTTAATGTAAAAATTTTGATGCGATGTTCTTTTCGAAAATGTATAAAATATTTATTATTAAATAAAAACTTATTAAATATCTAATTAATCTCCGTGCGCATGTCTCGCAATTTAACGCGGATAAGTCCGCTTATTTGTGTAATAATCTAATAATTGACGTTTTTATCCTGTACGTTTTCCTCTTTAATTAACATGGAATTTTAGCGAAGATTATCAGATTTCGAGCACTCGCTTCTCAATTTTTTTTACTTTTTTTTATTAAAAAATTACAATTTTCCGGATACTTGGAAACTACTTTAAGTAGAAAGAAATGCGCGCGTCACACTCTAATCGGTAGTCAATATCCGATTGAAATTATTGGATATCATACATCGCGATACGATACGGTTGCGATAAGGCGCGATAAAAATAAATTGACACCCGATCCGCCTCGCTTGTTCGCGCGAGCGATTCGTCGTCTGCTCGCTCGTTTAGTGCCCTGTTTTGTCTGCTGCAACAAGGGCCGGTTGATTTTCACCGACTCCGATTTAATTTAATCCCCGGCCGATTAATTCCGTCGGGACTGATCGATCGCATTGATCGTTTCAATAGAAGTGACCAATTACGGTTTGCATTTAATTAAATCGATCGATAATAAAACTGTGCCTCTGCCCGCACAAAATTTTTTTTTTTTTCCCGCCTGCATCGGGACACGCGCATCATCGACCTCCCGCGTGTTTGCGAATCCCATTCAATCGCACGATAGTAAACAAATCAATCGAAGCGCGGGGTCAGTGCGCGAGATCCGAGAGATTTGTCCGGTGTGTACACACACCGCGACACGCAGAGTATCGATCCATACGGAAGCGTTTTTTGCACCGTATTCTTTTTCGCGGGGGAAGAAAAAATTGGCAAAAAAGCTCGGCGCGCGAAGGATAAAGTCGGCAAAAGACTTTGTTTTGTGCATTCTCATGGTCGCGAGAGAGAGACCTTCGCGCGCTCACGAAAGGACGAATATCGGAAACGGGCCAGGCGCCGGCGGCCGAAATAGTCGCAGCGTGCGCGCGCGCGCGCGCGCGTTGATCAGTCGTGTCGTCGTCCGAAGTCGAGAAAACCATATTTTTAGCTGTTAAAAAACCGAAGGCGGGAGAAGAAAAGAAGAGAGGAGAGTGAGAGGTGAGATGAGAAAAATCGATGGATCCAAGCACGCGACGTTCTCTCTTCCTTTTTTTTTTTCGCGCGCACCACGCCGCGATCTATGCGAAATTTAGGTTAGAAAGACGGTTTCGCACGACGAGGTCGCCGGGAATTGGCTCTCCAGCTTGAAACACGGTTGTGTCCCGAGCCGACAGGAAAAACGAGTCGGACAGCAGGTGTAAACGACAATCGAACGTCGAGGACGACACTCGGCGCCTTACGTCCGTCTAAGCTCAAATCCCAAAAACACGTCACACCGTGAAAAATAGAGAGAGAAAGAGAGAGAGACGTACTCTCACCGGTCCTGTGCAGGTAAAGCTCGTGTAGTCCGCACGAGCGACGCGAAGATGTCGTGGGAAGCCGTCGGGCGAACCAGTGCGTGTATCCGTCTCTGCGTACTACCGGTGCGTGCGTCCCCTTTCTTTCCCACACTTCCTTCCCTCTCGTTCTAAACCGACCGCTTCTTCTTCTTCTTCTTCCCACCTTTCCTTGTTGCCGCGACGACAACGAAGTGCGCCGCGCGTCAAGCCGCACAGCTTAAGCAACAAGTACGCAGCACAAAAGGCTCGCGCAACGGCGCAACGTTTGACGAGAGGAGTATCAAATGGCTGCGTAGCTGGACTTGGCGTTGCGCGCGCGCAACGCTAGCCTCTCTCTAGCGCACGCACACGCACGCATTCGGATGGGTAGGTACGGTCGTACGTGGACGATAGAGAGAGAGAGAGAGAGAGAGGAAAAAAGAAGACGTTGCACACGCCAAAAGAGTGCGACCAATGACGTACACACACGCCTTGAAAAATTGATTAAAAAAAAGAACGATGGTAAAAGTGCGCCAGCACTGGTTTATTTTACGCGTAAAATTGCTGAGTTTATGTAAACAGAGAAAGAAACAAGCGCGAGAACACTAGGAGCAACGGAGATAATATAGGTTAGAAATACAGAAATGTCAGTACATATGGGGAGATATCGGTGCAATTGCGTCATAGCTGGAAATTATCATGCAGCTGGCTCAAGACACGTAAACCGGAAGAAAACGACGTATATAAATTAGGATTATCTGTCAAATTGACAGCTGACAGTTTGAAGCGGAGCGAGATAGCTGAATTGCTACTGTCTCGCTATATCAAACAAATAGATGTCCTAGATCTGTCAAGTTACGCTACTTCGTAGGTTTTTTTATATTTATAAATTGTACAAATATATTTCCAATTGTTACAAAGATGATAAAAAATGTAACAAAAATTAAAAAAAACACAAATAAAATTTAAATTATAAAAAATATATAAAATAGCAATTTTTCTCCACAATTCAAGTTCACGTTTGTGTGTTTAATTTTTATTTGCAATAAAAAGCCGATACTTCGTAATTTTTCAACGATATCGTTATCGTATGTAACTGTTTCACAATTGTCTGGAAAGTCTGACACATGCAATTTAAGTAAAAAAAAAAAACATTCTTATCAAATTTTGTTTGCGAAGTTGCTGCAACGATTCGCGTAGTGACGATTTGCCCGGGCAAATTTGTATCTGTCAGATATAAAACTCGTTTGCAAAATTTGCAGGTTGTGTCTTTTGATTAAAAAACAATTTAGGTTCTTTCAACGAAGGAATTATGCAAGTATTCCGGGACGAATGTCAAACTGTCGATGAGAAAAAAAATGATCTGTCATTCGCACGCATTCTCCATAATTTTCTGTCGCGCTTCGAATCTTTGAAGGTTACTTACTTTCTGGCCAAAAACATTTAAAACTTTTATTGCAATTGTTATTATTAAAAAAAATTACGTAATAAAAATTGAAATATTTCAAACATTTTTAGAATAAATTCCAGTTTGACGTGAAAGAAGTTGAAAATTCCTACGCGAACGACTGCGTTGATTTGCAAAGTAAGTCGCGCGATTGTTTAAAATAATTAAGAGAGGATTCTATATTGAAACTTACAGTTCAAAAATCAAGTAGTTAAATTTTTGATTCACGATTGTAAATATTACAATAAAAAAAGAAATTGATCTTTTTCTCAGTAACGGGAATACAAAATTGCATAATTTTTGCGACATAAACACACACACACACAGCAAACTAGATAGAAAATTCGATTATATTTACTTGAATTTTTTTAGTGTAACAATTTTGTACATGTAAAAAATTTTATTACATACGAATACGATCCGTTTTTGCTCGGTGTTCGGCTTGTCGGTTTGGTTTTTGCTCATGGCGTTTTTACGCGGGCAATCGATTGCACGGTCGCAACTATTGAAATAGCGAAGCGAAAAAAAGAACGCGCGTCGTGTGTGAGCACGATTGTTAAGAGAGACATGCCTCACGTACTCGTAGCCGATTCGCTCGCGGTAGAGCTGCAAGGTAATACTCTTGGATAGACTCGCGAATACCCAAATTGTCGCGATGTTTCAGCGAAAATCGTGCGAGTCTAACCTTACACTTTCGTAAACAAAACTGCGTCTGTAATCCCGCGTGACGCAACTTTGAAGCGCGTTCGAAAAAACGAACTGTTTTTAGCAAATTATCAATTTTTTCCTCCAACGAATGATTATCACATGTTAATTTTTTTCGACATGATTTACGTTATGTCAGGATTATGTAACACATTGTGTAGAGACAATTGCTGTTCCGTTTCTACAATGAGTTTTTATTTACTGCCACAGCTGACGAACCATGGCCACAGCCGATCATTCTGTACCAACCGTACGAGGTGGAGCAGATTCTGCTTCCCGACAATGCCAATTGCCTAGCCGTGCAGGCCTACCTTAAAATGTGTCAGCTGGATTTTCAAATAGAACCGAGAAAAAATGCTGAGTTCATGTCACCGTCAGGTCGGGTGCCGTTTATCAAATGCGGCTCCAAATTGATATCAGAGTTCGACAGTATAGTGGCACATTTGGCAAGCAGAGGAACTAGTCTGTCCAAAGATTTAGACTCGGAGGCTAAAGTTGACATGAGAGCTTATCTGTCCCTTGTGAATAATGTTTTCTTGAACGCCGAGCTTTACATTTGTTGGGCGGAACCAACAATTTTAAATGCAATCACAAAGCCCAGACATGGGAGTGTGTATCCTTGGCCTCTTAATCACTATCTAAATTGGCAAAAGAGACGAGAAGTCATCAAAAAGCTCAATGTGCTCGGCTGGTATAACAAAAGCTTAGAGGAAGTCTTTGAAGATGTAAAGAACTGTTGCATAGCACTGTCGGACAGGCTAGGAGATGAGGAATTCTTCTTTGGGAAAGGGTAAGTAGCTTTTTCTTTTGTATTACTGTTTGCTCTTTGTTTCACCTGCCTAATTATTTTCAATTACAATTATGTTTTCAAAGACCCACTGAAGTCGACGCTCTAGTGTACGGCCACATTCACGCTCTCACATCACCACCATCCTTTACCTCAAACCACCAAACTAAGAACTTGCTACTGCAACCCAATTATCAAGGGATTATTAACACAATCCGTCAATTTCCCAAACTTATTAAACACATGTCTAAAATCAAGCAACAATACTTCAGTTCTGAGACAGAAAATCAAATTGCGGAAGATTTTGAAATAATTGATTACGAATCACCATCAAAGGATACTCTATGGGATGGCTTTCAATCACAGCCCGAGTCGCTTCCTTCCCTCTCCGAACAATCCTCTTCATTGTCGATGAACTGACATTGACACGAACACATACACACACGCGCGCACACAAACACTTAGCATAAATAAATATTTTATAATTTTTTTAAGTTCGTTTACAAATATAACAGCTGTGACATATATCAAGATTTTCATCCGTGATTTTGTATCTTAGCAAACCCAACGAATTGGACGCCTTGGTCTTTGGTCATATATTCGCGATAATCACAACGCCATTACCTAACAACAAGCTGGCTATGATTGTCCAGAGCTACCCAAAGCTCGTAAATCTCTGTAAACGCATCGAGATTAGGTATTTTCAGCGTACAGAGGATTAGATAGAACTTTACTCGAACTTCAGATACATCGAGCTGCGATACACCGATTACGTTCATCGTAAATTGAAGTTCCTGTGTTTTGCGACTGATGCGAATAAGAACGATCATATACAGGAAAATCTCTGTAACATTCAGTGAATTTCCTTCATAGATTTCTATCGACACAGAGTTCGATAATAACTTTGACAGAGTTTCACAACTGTCGTTTCACATCAGTTGTCATGCCGCGGGATTGGTGTATCTGAAGTGCGAGTAATTGTTCAAGCATGACATGTAGTACAACATTTAAATAACATTAGCACGTTGTTAAAAATTCTGAACATAAGATATATATTAAAGTTGATCATTCCATAAATATTTATAGACAGTATCTTTTTTAAATGCGTAATGTTGCACGTAACATTTTTTCAGCCTTTTTTCTCCTCAAGCTATAGACAGTCAGACTAATGAAACGCTGGAGTTCAAGAATTCTACCAATGATCCAACCTGTATCAAGGGTATTGAATTAAAAGAAAATGGCATTTTTTCCCTAAAATAAAAATTTAAACGTCAGTGTGTTAGGTGGTAAAATATTCAAATAAAGACCGAGAGAGGCGCAGAGGGAGTGTTAATTGGGTAAAAAATTTTCGAATGCGCAAAGTGTACCGTTGATTAAAAACGTCGTATCAATCTTCGCGATATTTATACAATGTTTTTATATATAATTATTGAAATATTTTTATAATAATTTTATATATATATGTGTATCGTTAAGCGCGTTGTCACTGTGTAGCGAAGTAGAGAGAGGGAGAGAGAGAGCAGAGAAGAAACGTTATTCTAGTCAAAATACCATTCTCCGTTTTTTACATTTAATAATGCATGCAAAACATTCTCGGGAAAGGTAAAACAATTCACTATGTATGTAATATCGTGGGTAATGGTTGTATGTAAGATCTTTTGAATATAGTTTTTCTTTATATACAATATGTGTGTATAAAACTTGTATTTCTTGTCTCCAGCGTTTCAGTTCGTACCTTCGGAACGTAATTCAGACGACTCGTCTGTTTTCGTGTTGTATCTCTATCGCATTTTTCACGTACATCTTTCAGTTAGTTTCCTCACTAAACACACATTCTAACTTATTGTTAACCAAAATCGTATCCATACTTGATGCAAAACAAAAAAAAAACAAAGACATTCAGGATATAAATCAGTTAGTACGCGATCCAAGTGATTTTTCACGAATAACAATCTGTTTTATTGTTATAATGTGTTTGTTGTGCATAATGTTTGAGAGTATAATCTTAAAGTATAATAAACACTACAGGATGTAAGATTTTTTTTCGACACTCCTTCTGATACATTATGCAGCTAACTTTTTTTTTTTTAATATCTCGATTTCGATTCTATACTCCTTACGCTATCAATTGTACACAGATTTATAATATAAGCACATATATAATCGTATTTTAATTTATATAATTATATGTGAGACACGCATATAATTATATATATATTTATATATTTATATAATTATTAACAGGATAATCATATAACATTCTTTTATTATCTTTTTTTTTGAAGATCGCAAAAATTAATGGAGTTTTTTTCTCAAGATCGCAAAGATAATAAATAATAATCACAATTGACACACTCGGGTTAGAACGAATCATGATAACAGATATAATATAGAAAAAAAAAACTTTCAAAATAAAAATACATACATATAGTTTTAATAAAGATAAATAAAAAATCTGAGATCATATTGGCGACAAAAAGAAAATGCTAAAAGTTTATATAAATTTCGCTTGTGTGGCCATCGAGTGCTGTAATTATTAAAAGAAGCTACGAGAGTCTACTATACATATAGAAGTCATATAATCAAGTTACGGGGGAGACTTAGTATTTATTTGGAAGTATATTATAAATGGAAACTATACGCACACATGCGTCCTTGCATACACATACGCACGCGCACACACAAACACGCACTTTCTTGCTTTTCTTTTTTCTCGCTCTTTCTCGCACGTGTCGTTATGCGAGATTTGATTTTTTTCTTTTTAAATTTTTGAGCCCTAAACGAATAAATTAACAAAATCGCACATATGCAACATTTTCCACTTTTACAAATATTGTTTCCCGAACAATATATACGTGAGAACAATAATTTTACAAGAATCTAGAATTATTTAACTTCATCTTTTTTATACATACCAACAGGCGTATCTATTTTGTGGAACATGGTAAAGTGATAATATAATATTGTAGCGGCTTAATTCTATATGCGCATCATGAAATAACTATTTTATATTTATTCTATTTATATCTCGAAGACGTACTTTGTATCTTCTTTTGTTTTTTTCTTTTTTTTTTTTAATTTTTTTGTTTTTTATTAGCTAAGTGATACTTTCTAAACAACATCGTGGAATTTTTTGTGTGCATGATAAATTTAAATTAATCCGGCGGTAGAAAGCTGAACAGTCGGAATTGTTCTCTTATGTGTGGCCTCACGTCACCTCCCTAAAATTGTTAAAAAAGATTAAGTGCAAGGTATTGTCAGTTACCTCTTCTTGTATTCTTCGAAAAGTAAATCCAACACGACTGAAGAAGATGACAAGAAACACGCACCCAGTTTACTAAGTTTTCCAAAAACGGCAATAACTTCATCAGCTCGTTATCCGAACGATCGGCAAACCAACTCTCTATAGGTATCCCATTTTCCAACTGTAACATAACATAAGACATGTGTAAAACTTCTATTATAGACCGCGTTCAAGAGACTTGACGCGCGACGAAATTATTTACCTGATATCCAAACGCTTGCGGACTGTTGTCGATGATTACGGTTTTGGATAGATCTCTGCCTAAAATGGACAAATCCTTGATGTAATTCCCGTTAACGCAAACACAATGTTCTCTGAAGAGACGGTATTTGATCAGTTTCCGCGTCGGATCCAGCAAATTCATCAGCTTGTTGGCGTACACCCGTTTGCTCGCCGTAAACAGAATCACCTCGTAAAGCGACGAGACGTGTTCGAGAAATTCACGGAAGTACGGTCGCGTTCGCACGAATACCGTGTACGTTACGTCTTGAAAAACCACCGGGAAGCGAAACGCCGCGTCGGACAATTCTTGCAGACTACAATGGACCAGTGTTTCGTCCTACAAAAGAAATGTGCGAAAAAGGTAAAAATGGTGATTGATTCTTTAGTGTCTTTTGAATTCAAAAACTGCACAAAATAGCTTTATATATATACTTACAATATAAATTTTTCTCAATTATCTCATTTTGAGAAAGAAATGTATATTCACATAGATTACGTAAACGCGCATCTATTCCTTTTTTTTTCTCAAACAAAAGGTATGTATATATATATATAATACTATATGTATTGTATATTGATGAGGTATACCAGATCTAGGACCAGACTAAATTCGGGACTGCTTCGTGTTTTGAGCGGCAAAGCTGGACATCTGGCTCTCATAGCGGGCGTGAGCGGCGGCAGGTGCTTAATGAAGACGTAAGGATCGAACGGCTCCCAGTCCTCCTGAACTTGAGTAACCATATTTGCTACATCACAAGATTCTACTATCTCCTCACTACCCACCTCCATATATTCGATCTCGTGATAACGACTGTCGACGTCCTCGGAATCATATTTGTCACTAAGATTGCCATTCGTATCGGATGATGGATGATGAGGATTTATACTGTACATACTTGCTGGTATACTGTACTTCGTACTGGAATATCCAGCAGTAGTTTCATACTTTGTCGCCGGGTCTGTTTCATATTGGCTTTTTGAGAGGTCACCGCGGTTTTCATTGTTATCGCTAAGTGAGTACTTGCCACAGTTGGAAAAATACTTGTCGCACGATTCGTACGCGGTGCGACTGTTGTACAACGACGTCGAGTGCATCAAACTGTAATATTCCGTTTCGGCGTGCGGATACAAGGAAGAGTAATGTAGCGACGACGGTAATGTAATATCTATTCAGAATAAAAGATAATAAAAATGTATGAGTGTTTTTAATTTATTTAGCATTTTATTTCAGTTGAACGCATGTTATCGGGAATTTACCGTTGTTTTTGGTCCCGTCATCGTCTAGCAAACACGTGAGATCCGAATGTGATCCTAGAGACACCGGGGGCATTAGACAGGTCAACGAGGATACGCTAGGTATGGAAGATTTCAAATCATGTACCGGCGGTATCATTGAACTGCGTGAATCCGCATTTGTTACCGACGAACACAGAGGCAAGGCGGATCCACCATTCCAATTTTCTTTAGATTCTTCGGAGATTTTGGAAGATGCGGTTTTCGCGGACTACAAAACGCTGTTATTAGTTTTGGGTTCTACACACAAAAGTGAATATACAAGTTTGTCATATGTGAAAGTCGCTTACGATAACTGCATCTATTGGTTGCGAAGCACGATGCAGAGGAGTTGAAGTGAAAATTGACCGTTTTATGCATTTTCTTCTACGAGGTCCTCTTTCTCGTCTGATAGGTGTGGATTTGGCAAAATGTAGGACATTTTCTTTACAGGCCTACAAAGATATTTTTCTGTTTCGTATCTTCTCTGTGTTGTGTAATTTTTGTTTTGGTTTTGTTTTGTTTTGTTTTTTTTTTTAACTTTTAATCAGCAACCGCAGCTTATTTATTAAGTATTTGTTTTAAAAAATGAAGCATAAACGACCTACGAAGATCATTCGTAATAAGCATGCAATTAGTACACTTCTGTTTAACACATGAAGTGTAGAATAAACTGACTGTATCGGACACATATTCAAAGTACAATCTTAATTTTCTTTACATCGAGTTTATAAAACTTACCTCTTTTAAAAAACTGGATAATCTGCGTCGCCATTGAGTCAATCTGCTGCATCTATTTGACGCAATTGCTCGACTGCTGTTACCAATATAGGGCACCTTCCGAGCGGTGCCAACTTGTGTTCGATGACTAGCTGCTTTTGATGTAGACGTAATGCTTAGACGTCCACGTAATCTTCTACTAATTCGCTCGCTTCTTAGCCACATTTCAACAAAGTTACTAAGTATCCTAGAAAAATATGTAACATGTAATTAAATGATAAAACGCTTCCCACAAGGCTTATACAAATAATGTGCAACAAATACAAGTTCAAAATTAATAAGATTTTGCTCTTGTTTCTAACAACAAGATACTCCTCCAATATTTGTTTGCAGAAATATTTCATTGCGTTTGGGTATACGACACAAACATAAAATGTGATTATTTAAAACAATGTACACACATGCACGTATAAAAAAAAAATGATTACATTAAATTGCAATAAATCTCGGAGGCCGTTTAACGCCGCAAAAATGTCACGGCGTGACACAGACAAGAAGTAAAAGAAAAATGCGTAAAATAAATTGCAATTTCTGCAATTTTGTTCGCGAAATTTTTTCACGATGGAAAATCCGTGGAAACGTCGCGCTATTGACGTCCCGCGCCGACCAGAAGATTGCGCGGGAAAGAAGTTCGATCGTTTCGTAAAAAGGGGCGTTCCACAGGCGCGCTTGTGTGTGCGTGTACGCAGGTGTCACATACAACGGTGTGTATACGTGCAGTCGAACACACAAGCGCGCTTAACACACACACACACACGATGAAGACTATATCGATTTATATGCGGCGCAATGTGCCTATGTATGATCGTTCCGACAATTTCGCCGGGCGATTCCTTGGTTAATCACCAAGTCGACGCGGCGATGCCGGGTTCGAATTTCAAAGAGTCTTTACCTTTCCACGATCGAATGCGAGTTAGAAAGTGCGACGCAACGAAGTCTCGACGACCCCCCTCGGGAAGAGAGAGAGAAAGAGAGAGAGAGAGAGAAAGAGAGAGAGTAGGCGTTTAGATAGTACGGCGCTGAAAATCCGCGCGAAAATCGGCCGCCGGTCGCGGTACCGCGACCCGGCCCGTCGATGTTAGCGGCACACGCTGCTGCTTACCATGTTCCGCGAGTTCAGCGGCGGCCGACGCGCTCGCACGCCGGCACGAACGGACGCACGCGGCACGTCTCACACGCGTTTCATTCAAATCTCGGTGGCTCGCGTTCGCTTATCATAGCTACGAACTACAACAAACATGGCGATAGCGTCACCGCGAACGGCACCCGCGGTCTCAAGCGCGCCACCGCAATTCCGCGCGACGACTCGTTACAATCGCCGCCGATTACGCGCCGTTTTTTCCCGTTCGAACGACGCGCGAGATAAATTGAAAGATTTTCGTCCCGAAGCGATGATTAGAAGTTGTTCGATTCATGTTCGATTGTTGCTTTGAACCCGAACTTCCGGTTACGGCGGGGGAAGGAAAAAACGCGCGTCTTCCGACTTAGGGCTCGTGTCCACAACGCCTCGGAGATTGGTTCGAGGAAAAGTTACTAGAACTCGAACCAATCGCACCAGTCGACCATCCGAATTGACTAATAAGCGTCCGGTTGTGTTTATTAATTCGAGTTTATAAATATTGTTTTCATATCCGAGAAATTTTTAAGAACAATTTTATGACCATCGCGAAACTGCTTGTTGCGCGCAGGTCGTGTATACAATTTTTCTAAAGCGTCGATTGGTCATGAGATAGAGAACTCTCGGGACATCCAAAAGTCACTATCGTTTGACAAATGAAACATCAACGTTTACGCCGATTTGCGTCACATGGCCGCGCCAGCGTATAAAAAAAATGCGTTCATATCAAAGTGGTTCGGCAAAGTGACGGTCACTTGTGCCGGAGCAGTTGCGCCGTTGCGTGTGTTGTTCTCGGGAAGTTATACCATTTCTCTGGCACAAGTGAGTTCGAAGATACCATCGGCGGTGATGATGTCACGTAAATGAAGAAGAAAATTGAATCGTCACTGGAAACTGTCGTCAGTGTTGCTTACTCGACCGGGCAACTGTCTTCAATTTGTATGCCATAATGGCTCTTAGCCAGACGAGCGTAGTAAGTAAACGAGCGACGTGTAAACTTGTATACGTATACGGAACTTCCACCGTCTCTGATCCGTCTTATCTTTTCCCTAAAGTAATTTCGGCGCAATATTTTCTTTTCCCGACATTTTCAGCGTTTTTAAACGATTAATTGTTTAACGCCTAATATTTTTTTTAACCATTTTTTTGCTTAATTCTTTATTATCACTGTTATTTAATTGTTGGACTGAGTTTTTCATCGAGCCATAAATTACAACATAAGTCTGAAGTATAAATATTAATAAGTAGTGATACAACTGCTTAATATTTATATGTTGGACTATCTGTGAATAAATTTTTAAAGGTTTTCCTTGTAAAATTTCTGATATATATGCAGTTTGAAAGATGCATTGGAAAAAAAATACTTATGTAACAATTTTTATTAGTCTAGTCTGATTCATATAATTGATTATGTACTAATGTGATTCATATTATTAAAGCTTATGCAAATTCATTCAGATTGTATTGAATATTTTTAACATATTTGTCCACGAGATGATAATTAAGTTAAATACAAATTGTCTTTCAGTTAAAAATGTACAACACCGTGATAGAGGATGTGATAACAGGAGTACGAGAAATCTTTATAGATGAGGGTGTAGATGAACAGGTTCTGCAGGAACTCAAACAATTATGGGAAACAAAGTTGATGGCCAGTAAAGCTGTAGAACTGAATCCAGATCCACCAGAGCCTCAAGTTCCTCCAATCAACACACACAAGCCTGTGTCAAAAGGTAAATACTACTAAAAATTGAACATACTAGCAATTGTTCATCAGATACAATAAATGTCATCAAAATATTTTTTATTATAAAATTAGAAGTAAAGATATTTAATTGGGTAAGATGAAACAGCTAATATCAGTAGGAAATTATTTTGTGCGATAATTCTTTGGAAACAGTGCAACCACAGCAGCAACAGCCACAGCAAGCTCAGGCGCAGGCACAACAAGCATCACAAGCTGTTGCTACAGGCTCAGCTTTACAATTACAGCAGCAACAGCAACAACAACAGCAGCAGCAACAGCAGCACCCTGTAACAGTGCCTGTGCAACAAGTGGTGAATTCTACCCCAGCTGCTGTTTTAGAGAGACAAGTACCCTTACAAATCACCTTGCCTGCATCAGCTGGCAGTAATGAAAGTCCGAGAGTCTTAAGTATACAAGTTCCTGCATCTACGCTTCAATGTAAGAGACTTCGAAATTAAAATAAACGTGATAGTAGGCTGTTATGAAACTATTTTATAAAATATTTTTTTTTCTCTTGTTGACGTAAGCTGGTATAAAAAACATTACAAATTAAACAAAATGACATGTTTTTTCTTTTCAGCAAACCAGCTGCACACGATCTTAACAGGCCCGGTAATTTCTGCTGCAATGGGTCTTCCGACAACTTTAGCTTCGACGCTGTTACAACAACATGTAAATTCCACATTAGCGGGACAAGCAGCATTAACTCCGTTACAAGTGAATCAACCTCTTCAAGTGGTCACACAAAATAATAATGCCACACAAAGACCAGCTCAGAATCAAGTAAAATAATTTATTCTTTGTACAAACATGAAATGTTACAGATAAAATATTGCACATACTTTAAGAAGATATGTATCATTGGTTTTTCAGCAAAATATAAATCAGTTAGATGGTGCAGTAGGTGATTCTACTGATGAAGATGACGATGATGAAGAGGATAACGATGACGACGATGAAGATCTTGAAGAAAAAGAAGAGGAAGAAAATGAAGAGGCATCGGCTCGCGAAGAGGTTGATACATATATATATATATATATATATCTATAAATATTTGTACAAAAATAAAGATAAATTTTTCCAATATGATTCGAAAGAATTCTACAATGGAAAACTTTATTTTAGGAGCCTCTAAATTCCGAGGATGATGTCACGGATGACGATCTAACTGATCTTTTTGATACTGACAACGTAGTCGTTTGTCAGTACGATAAGGTACGAAAATAGTGATTTAACGTGTTTACCTTTGCGATAAGTAATTTGATACACATGTTTTCGCTTTTAGATCACGAGGAGTCGGAATAAGTGGAAGTTTTATCTGAAGGACGGTATCATGAACTTGGCTGGGAAAGACTATGTGTTCCAAAAAGCAAACGGCGATGCTGAATGGTAATTCTGGATGTGACGTGTGTAACGTGTTGTTGTCTATAGTGAGCCTGACCCGGACACAGAAATTAAACTTGATAATGTGTGTTTACTCGAAACCGCATTTGAGGACTAATCTCTATGATGATTTTTAAATTAATTAATTAATTGTGAAAAATTGTCGCGTGAACGAAAACGGGCAATGAATCGAGAGAACAATGATAAAAGTTGCCACATTATCATGAATATCAAATACGTGTTACATTTTAGCCCTCTCCAAAGAGACCTGAAGTAAATAATCGGAAATCGGAGTGCTGATTTCAGGAATATATGTTTGTCGAATCTATAATTGATCTTGAGAAAGAAAAAATCAAGACTCTCGTCAATGTTTTATGTGCTAGTTATAATATTGAGATATTTGCATAATATTTGCAAAGTAATCGTTATAATTTTTTGTTGAGAAGTGTTCTCAAGACTGAAAGCTTGTGCAAGTTGGATAAAGACGAGATGCGTCCTGTTTTGGTGTAGTGCAAATTGCAAAAATATTTAATAAAAATTAAACAAGTTATATTGTTAACGAGAACTTGTTCGTGAACCTCAAGAGAATCATTCTACAAAAAAAAAAAGATATCAGCTTTTACCTGATCAAAAGTGGAAGTGAGGACGCTGTACGAAAAATATCACATTGATTGCTAACCGGGATACTGTGTACGGATTCGGTACATCACAAATACTGACCAGGAAAATATTCTATATATATATTTACTTATATAATGTGTATAATATATATGATGCGTATACTACTTCTGTAAGAGATTCGAGTTTGAGATTGAGATCGCTTCGAGAAATGAAGAAGAATCAAGCCTGCAACTTTTCATATATTGCGAATCTTTGCATCGCAAAATATTTACACGCCACAGTATGTTACCGATAACGAGTTTATCGTTGCAAATTGCAGAATGAGAGAATAACTGGTCTGTCATGACGCGTGTATTCTTGGTATTCGCGATAGATGAGGAAAAACGAAGTAAGATAAGACGAAAGGGTAGATGGATAGTTTGTTTTGCGACTATAAAAATAATCACTCATAAATTATGCCTTACCTTTTTTTTTGCGGTGATAGAGATTCCGTCACGGAAGTAAACTTGTAACATCTTGAAGAAGTAGTATTCTACATACATATAGTGTGTATATAGGTACATGTACACTGAAATGAATTATGAATTTCTTATGCGGAAAATGTATGTTAATGTTAATGTAATTCATTTTTTCCTTTTTTTGTTACGATTTAAGTAATGTTGTGTGTTTTTGACTTGACAAATTTGAAATGATTACAACTTTACTTTAGTGTGCTTGCTTTCCAACAATAAACACGTCTTGTAGCAAAAATTAATAACTCAGTTTTCTTTTGTAGAAGAACAGAGAGAGATTTAATATATATTAAAAAAAAAAAAATTGAGAAACTATGCCAAATTACAAATGTGCAATCTTTATGTGGTCTATCTTATATTATTTTGTCGAGAACATCTCGAACAGGGTAGCGCACAGTTCAAATTTTTCTAAAGAAGAAGACAGATTCCTAAAAAGGAGAGAGACACGTATACTTTTTTGCGAAAAATTCAATTAAAGTTATTTATAAAATACAGGTGTTCTCAAACTAATAAGATCGCTCTCTTGTGACATTTCAAATCTACTTCGTGGAATGAACAACTTATCCGAGATAGCTAACTCTGCACTGGAAAGTTCATTCCAATGCTCAGAGAACGGCCACAGAAACGAGACTGCTTACGCATTATTTCTTTCTTTAATGATGATTTTTTCTCGTCTTAAGTTTCTGTCGCTTTTTTCATTATTCTCATTGGATTGAGCATTCTAGTACATACCACGTATAACAGAGCAGTTTATTGATCTAAAATATGAAAACAACTTAAACCGAAAAGGAATTGATTCGATTTGTTTTAATATATTTTTAAATAGGTGTAAATAAAATAATACAGGGAATAACAAATGTAGAGATATTGTTATTACGTTGCATTGTAAGTAACCGGACTTTTTTCGAGTTTTTCTTCAACTTTTAGAATCATATATTTCACCTGGTATTTTTTTCAAGTTAAAATGTCTTTTGATCTCTTATATATCAATGTATTTATTCTTAGTGAGGCACTTATTCTTTTCATTAATATCTGATGTGTGTTAAAGGGCATTTTAGCGTAAAAACTCATCAATAACTACATCATGAAATGACAAGCATTGAATATATGATACTTTTATACATATATATATATATATGTATTTAATTCTCCGTTTAATATATGTTATAATCAAAGACTGAAGCATGGGCGGTCCTAGGATTGACTGGTCAATGCGCGGAACGACCAAGTGTTTTGATCAAAGCCCGAAATAGTTGTGTGTTTCGGCTTTTAACTGGTGTGTTTTTAGTTAATCCTAGGAGTGACTAACAGCTGACTAAAGTTAAAATAAAAATCACTTCGGACTTTTACTAGTCAATTTTAGATGTGAGTTAATTCGGATTTGGACCATTTCGGACCATTTTTACCAAAACGCTTAGTTGTTCCGCACATTGACCAGTCAATCCTAAGACTGCTTGTGTTTCGGACTTTGACCATAACATATTTAACTCTACAAATGTTTAAATATATTGTCCAAATCAATATATATATATATATATATATACATATATATGTACTTATCATGATTCTTGTCGCCGTATATTAAAACGAAGATACGAAACATGTTTAATTTAGCCACATTATAAGTACTTTACGGATTATTTTAAATTTTATAAGAAAAGGGTTTTAAACATGAAATATTAAGTTTTACCAGAATTACTGTATATCAAATATAAAAAAAAAATAAACACGTCTGTATAAAAGATTTATCTGAAACACTTGTAAAACGAAAATATTTTCGATGTTGAACGATATGAAATCAGCACGGTCGAGAATTTTGTGAGATTATTATTTGAAATTTTTCAAATATACATTTGTAAGAATGTGTGTGCCTACAAAATAACTTTATATACACTATTTTCTCTATTCCTATTATATAAAATGTATGTACGACGAGATGTGGAATTCCTTGGTAGGACAGATAGTAAAACATTAAAAAATAGTACAAAAGTTTAACTGGCATGTACTACAAATATCATATTGTCCTATCCTAACCTCATGCTTATACACTTCAGGATACTTGGAACAGGTTTTATCTTTATAGTTGAAGTTATATATACATACACACACACACACACATATATATATATATATATATACATACACATTTGTAAATAAAATTATATATATAAATATTTGTTTTTGTCAAATATCTTATCATTTATTGAAATTTTATAGATTCGGCTTACTGTGTGTTTTATTTAACACCCAATAAATATACATATAAATATGTGTATTTTATATATATATATATTATTGAATATCGGTGTCATATTTTATAAAAGTGGGATATATTGATGAGTAATATGTTCCGTGTCGATACTTCTTTATATGATTTCCTATTCGTGTTACATAGTCCGCCAATGAGCTACGTTGCAGAAACATTTCACTATTGCAAAATAAAAAGTTTCAGAGAAAATTTTATATTTACGCTATCCGACTATACAGTTTCTATGAGAAAATCAAATTTATTGCGTCTTTAGAGATATAAAGAATTACATAAAATTGTACTAAATATTATTTAACAATTGTAAAATTTATTTTACTATCTACAATATTCAAACATTAAAAACAAATTGTAGTATTGCTTACGAAGTGCGACCACTCGCAAGAATAACATAGATTATTGTAATTATTTCCATCCCGGGGAATGTGTACATTTACATATAGTGTAATTATATTCCCTCTAATAACGAAAATTGCAAATCACATGAACCTGCGCCTCCACAAAATCGTCCGCATATGTAACTCGATAACAGATAAAACAAAATTCAATGTGAAAAAATATCACTAATTTGAATCACTTCATTTGTTAGAGCGCGTTCCCAGTTACAAGCTACCGAGGCACTTGATACTTCTTCACAACAAACTATGAGAAACCAAACAATTCGTAAATTGTTCACTCGCAGATCGCAGCATGTACTCCAGAGAGATGTGTATTTCTCTCAAGATGAATGAAGAAAAAATCCGTTATAATTCGTCGACCCATACGACACGGAACAAGATAATATCACTTTTCTCTCATTGATCAAATAAAAGAATAGATAGTGTGGTCCCTCACATAGCGGTCTCGAATAACTCGTCTTTGATGTTATTTTCAGAGAAATCAGTATTTTTTTGATTGGCACTAGAATCAAACGTATTTACGTACGTAGTTGAGTCGGTGGAAGCGGCGGCGTTCTCCACGGAAGTCGAAATTAACGGTGACGTGTCGTTTCCATTATTTTTCAATTCCGTCTTTTTCTTTAACTGTCCCACTATAGTGACATAGTTGGCAGGCACTAAACCGACACTTGCACTGTCAGTGGCTAACCACCAACCAGACGAGTTCTTAGGTTGAAGAGATCGTGGCGCCAACCAGATCTTCTGACCAGCTCTCAAATTCAATTCCCCGCTAGACAATGATGTGAAATCGTATATCGCGGTTGCTACGCACACCGGATCCTCGCATTTCACCCATTCTTTCGGATCGTCAACTGCAAGGTAATCGATAAGTAACTGATACATGCTTTCATCTTATACATTTTTAGGAATTCAATAATTACCTCGTATTTGAGACAGTCTTAAAGAATTCGACAACTTGTGAATTAAAAATGGAATAGATACGAACACACCGAAAATTAGGAAATTCACAAACGGAGAAATCCGTCCGTTGCCTGGTAGTATCTGTTCTCCGTTCGAGACTTGCGTCACTGATTGCTGCCATAAATTTTCACTGATAGCGCTCTGTGTTTGAACACCTAAAAAAAGGAAATAAGCATTAGAAGTGATGACTGTGCACAGAGCAAGTTGCCGAAGTCTCAATCATGCAATAAGCTCACCAAGCATCATTAAAACTTTTCTATAAGCCCATTTCAAAACTCTGAGCAAAGCAAATGTGCTGAAAAGCTGCCCAATTGTTGAACGTAATTTGCCAATGTTATCTGCCACACTCAAAATTGCTCTGAAGGAACTTGTTAGAGCAAAATACGTTGAGTCCAATAACATTGTGATTGATGAAAATGTATGTAGTATGGTCTCTACTACAGAGAAAGTCGATCTTGTACTTTCTTCTAGATACTGTTGAAATCTAAAACACACATAAAAATTCTGTATTGTTTTATATAATTTTTAATATAAAATATCTTCAACAAATATATTTTTCAAAGTTACTTCTGTATGCAAAGATTTATTATTTTAAATAGTATACCTATGTTCCGCATCACCACTGTATCCACCAATAGATCCATAACTGTTACCAGAATAGGGCAAGTAACTTCCAAAAGAACCATATCCACCATAACCCCTGTAACCACCTCCATATCCAAAGTTTCCATAATTATAAGTAGAATTATATGGCCTGTATCCTACATAGTTATCAACTGATTGGCGAGGTGGTAATGGAGGTGGTATAGCTCCAGTAGGTTGAAAGGGTGGAGATGATCCAGGTAGGCTAAACATATTTGACACATAAAAAATAAGTTTATAATAAAATATTCTATTATATATTGTCATTTATATTCGTGTTCCCTCTGACCTTTCTCCTCATCAGTATATTTAATTTGGTTATATTATACAACAAAATTGCAATGCAAGATTAAAATCTTGGGAAATAAAAGAAAATGAGCTACTGGAATGGCATTAATTAAATACATGTACTTTTTTTTTTTGTGAATACATTAGAGGTTTCTTACCTCGACGATATGTTGGAATTTCTCAACTGATTGCTATTCAAAATATTGTTTCCAGGTGCCATCGTAAGAATCTCAAGTTGCAGTCGAATTGACGAATTGCAAAATATCAGGCAAAATTTTTTTACATGTAACAACACAGCATATCGTAAATTCTTTTTAGTTACCGTTCAAAGTTCACGTTTTATGTATTCTACTTGTCAGCAACCGACCGACTGATGGCTGATGATAACAAACAGCGTGCGGAAGAATTTTCTTACTCTCTCGCTCTCATTTAAATAATCAAAAAGAAGCGTTTAAGTGACTACGAACGCGTTTTACGTGTTTCTGTCAAGGAGCGTCGTGATGTCCACGTTTTGCGCACATGAACTACACGAACCAGACCCGTGTGTAATGAATAAAAATTAAATTTTTCCGATTGAAGAAGTGGTTCTGTTCCGTGCTATGTGTGCGCGCGCATCGATTCGATATGTCGAGAATCGCAACATCGCGCGCTTCGATATACTCGGAATTGGCGGGCAGTCATGGCGGACGCGCGACGCGTAGCGGATCTACGTCTGAATTCGTTCCGCATTTCTCGCGATTGTTGTCGTTTCGCGCGCAAATACTTGCGGCACGCGAGCGTCGCAAAGTATCGGACGTTTGTGGTGACACACAAAATTGATACGATCGCGCACTCGCCGGTAATCGGCATTACGGTAAAATCGTATCGCGGCGAGAAACAAAATGGTCGACGCGCGACGCAGAACAGAACGAATTTTACACAAAACGCGCGATTGTCCGGCAAAATTTTGAGCAAGCAGCGTTCTGATCGCAATATAAACTACAGAGCGGAATAAAGTGCAATCAGGTAATTGCATCTAGATCAACATTGATTGTTTTAATAATTTTAAAACTTGGAAATTTACATGTTTAGCTTTTACTCCTACAGATATGTATAATACCGCGAGTTGCCGCGCATGTCAATTCAAAGATTGGGATAGCGGCTTTGAACTCAGAAAAGGGAATGTAAAATGAAACAACGTGCATTTGCATACAAAAGGTACAAGTTTTTATTATAAAAACATTTTATTTCAACACATACACAAAAATCTATATATTTAAGTCCAATATTTAAACTGTTCTCACTCTCTATGATTTTTAATATGATAGTTTGATGAATTTTTGATACTTTACATTTACTGGATAAAATAACGTGCAATCTAGTGATCATCTTCTATTTTAGTCAAGTGATGTAGAAAATAAGCAGAGTTTGTGAGTGAACGTACGCTCTCTTCACTTTTATATTTATACCCCTATAGTCGGTTATGATCATTAAAACAAAAAACGGGTATGTGTAAAATACACGCGTGTAAAACTTTATCATGATTAAAATTATTCTCCTGATAATTATGGCATTACTACGATCAAACTTAACATTTCCGAACTAACCGAACAAATACATGCACAGACATTTTCTGATAAAATAGCAAGAAAAAAATATCACATAAGAAACAAAATTAGTATTATTACGTTAAATAGTATTGCATTCAAGTTTAAAAACGAGCTATCGTATATTCTACATAATAATACCTGTCTGATTACTTAAAAAACCATTTTGTTTCGATATTGTGTTCATATTTTATCATACATTATTTTTTTTTCCTTATATCTGTTTCATTACTTTGAATAAATTGTACGAAGCTATTTTCATGAAGGTACATATAATTGGTATTGAAAAGTGCGCACGCGTCTCATATCTCGACAGAACAGAATAACGCCACCAATATTATTTTCTTATATAACTGTTAACCGTTAACAGGTTTCCATATTCATTCACCGTTAATGTAAAGACTGATATAGTGTATTAACTAATAATTTGAACAGTTTAAATATTAAATAATAATTTAAACATTATTTCATACGTTTGTCTTTTGTAAAAATAAAAAGTAGCGTAGCATCCCCGAATGTTTTTCAACATTTCTTATGAGATCTTTTTCTGAAGCGATCTAACATATGTTTTCTCATTTCACTTTCGTATAAGAAACGACTACCACATATCTTAACAAAAAAATAATATCGTGCTATTAATGTTTTACATTAAATTGCAAACGGATTTTGTTATGCGTTTGACTTATATGTGCGTATAAAGTTATTTTGCTCGCAAATAACTTTTTACATGTATTGCATTATATTTATAAATTATTGATGACTCCTCACGTAACTTTGGCGCTTTATAAGATAATAGAGTATTGGGTTTAAGATTTTGTAACTTATCTAAAACAAATTATTATCTTATCGTTAATGTTTTCACATACAACACGTAATGAAATGCTGATACTACCAAGAATATATAAACTAATAATAATGTAATTGTTTCACTGCTTTATATTCTACTATGTTTTTTATATATCAAGTATTTACCGTGTTTCGATTCGATTCACCTTGCGTCGTCTCAAGTACGAACTGTAGTGTAGGACATGTGTCACATGTAAGCGCGTATATATTTTCTCGGTTTGATGTAAAGTTCAGGTTGCAGATTACGCACACTCTCACATTATCGTTGAAATACATCATGAAAGTTGTTTGATAACTAATCGCAGATTAAAAAGACTTCAACTTTTTGGAGACAAATACTTTGGTTTTATAGAAATTATTAATGTTTGTTGTGCGTATGTGTCATAAAGACGTACATCTATCACTTTGCTGTGTATAAGTAACCTTAATATTTACTGTTTTCACATTCAAAGTAAGAAATAAACTGGATACGTACTTGGCGTTACTCTCGGTTACACACATATTACTAAACGACCCACACAGAACAAGAAATCCATTAGATGTTCATTAGATATTCATACATCAACAACTACATGCGATATCTAATAGATTTTTAATAGAGTGCTCTGTATGAGGAATTTTACTCAGAGCCAATTGTTTCACTTCTAGATAAGTTTTTGATAACTTTATCTAGAAGATATCTCTCAAAATTGGTTTTTATTGGTTCTCAGAAGAATTCATCCAGAAGGATAGCTATCGAGAGGTATGAAGAAATCGGCCGTTCAGACGAATATAAACAATGACTAACAAACAATCACACGTGTCGATCACTGTTAACGTCTGATTCGCAAATGAGAAAATAAACACAGATCTGTCATCAGGTGCGTATCACGTTTTTTGATATGATATATGTAGAATAAATTTTGTTATTATATATATTTGGTATGTGTAATTTACATTTATTTTTTTTTGTGCAATTGTAATTTTAATTACATATCGCGATAAGAGTTATTCTTTTCTTTTCTTCTTCAATAAAAAGGCGTATTTCTATTGTGACAAGAGAGAGGGAAAAAGCTTGTTGTGTGTGTATGTGTGTATCTTCATTCTTCGAACATTACTCATTGGTAGATATATATTTATGTGACTTGTACGAGACCATATATGACATAGAAAATGCATTATCACTGTTTCTTTCTATCATGCTCCTTTTATTATCGTGTCTCATTCGTAGGCAAGAGTAAGCGGTGCCCGGCCGGTTTTGTACACGCGCTATCGCGCATCAGTTTCACGAGCCAAGTACTTAGCGCCAAGCGAAACGCGAATGGAGATAAAGTAGAGAACGTAGTAAAGAGGCGTAAACCGCGGTCGCTCACGGTGCACTGCTGTCGCCAATGGTCCGTGCCGATGTGACTCCGCCTCTTAAGCGTGGCCGGCCTCCTTCTCCAATCGTTCGGCTTTACTGTGATCGTTCGGTTGCGCTTAGTTGAGCGTGCGCACGAGCGTTTGTAAGAGAGAAGCGCGCGCGCGCGCCCAAGTGAATGTGCACTCACACAATGGCACGTAACTTGCGTGCACAAAAGATGCCTCGGGAGCCCGAACCTGTGTTTTGTATGGCGATCATCCACCAATCGGCTTCCCAACCACTTGTGGTTCGTCGGAGCCTTCCTATCGAGAGGAACCGCACGTTTCTATCCTCCTTCCGTCTCGTTCCCGCAAATTGTTTCTCTTTTACTTCGCGCGTATTTCGTACGTGTTCAAATTGCGATGTGATCAGGTGAACGCGTACTGAAAATAAAAGTCCGTTTACCCTCGCGAGTATGTTCTCCGGTCGATTTATTTAAATGCGCGCATATACAAAGCACTTCACTGTAAGCACGCGCGTGTGTTTGTATGTGCACATGTAGAAACGCTATACGTATCAGGTGGTGGGGACTGTGAGTGCGGGTGTGTGTGGGTGTGTGTGTGTGCGTGTGGTGCTCTCAAGAGAGAGTAGAGGGATTTCTTATTTCTGCTCTGGTAAATCTGTCGCTCCAGTCAGTGAGGCAGCGAAGGGTGAGCCGCGCATCATTGACTGTGTCTGTGCTTCTTTTTGTTTTTTTTTATTCGTCTATTTAGTTATGCAGTTTCACTGTGTAGTACACGAGCAAGACGGTGCGATGCGATAGTTCGCGAATCCGTGATCTCCTGCGTGCTCTCTCGCGCGTAAATATTTTTTGTCATCAGCGTGTCGCGTTTTCTTATCACCGTTGCTCTTCGTCGTTGCACCTGTCGTCGCACCCTGCGGCATCACGAAAACCGATTTCGTCAGTTACCTTTTCATCCCTCCCTCCTCCTTGGTTTCTTTCTCGTCTAAATGTGTATTTCGTGTGCAAGCCGCGGCTCGCGATTGTCATTACGATTTTTCGAAAAGTTGCACCGTGATAATAAATGTGCAACTATATTCGCAACATGTGTTCGTCGATATCGTACCGCAATTTTCGTGTAAATTCGCCGCGACCCGTTGTGTGTTTGCTGTCGTGTATTCACAGGTCATGAGGTATCGGGAAAAAAATTGTGGGACAAAAACCAGAACATTGATCGTATCGCGATATCACGGCGGTTTGAACAAAACTATTTGATTTTAAAACTTTGTGTAACGTCCTCATGATCTCGCGCACGTATCACGTGATTAAATTTTGAGCTTTTGCAACTTCGGTTTCGCTATTGCAGTATTATTTATATTGTCACTTGTATTATTTTACACAAAACTTACAACAACTGTGTGACTCAACAATTAAAATCAACAAATCGTCGTTCTCACACGTTGTGCGCGCAAGAGAAAATTGTGTTTCGTCGAAAAGACGTTATCTGACAAAAATGTCAACAAAATTGTAGGCTTAAATGTATATTGCGTGTATGTATGTATACGTTTGAAAAACCGCGCACGGCGAAACTCCCGTCTCCCATGTAGCCGACGGCTGGCGAACCCGCACGTCTTTTCCAATGGACTCGATCATGCTAGGTGAGCATAAATTCATTTTCATCAATCAAAAAATTACGCCAGTGTACGTGGCTTACGTAAACACTGCGTAAATATAATTGTTTTGTGCACATTTATCGCGTGCACGTCAACAGCTTCGAAAAAAATTGATCGACGGACGACTGACTGTGTGTTAAAACCGCGTCAACTTTTGCACACTTTGATCTTACATATACACAGAAAGCTTTGGATTTTGCTTAATAATTGCATTGTGGAAAATTTTTCTGCAATTTATGTTAAATCTTTGTGACGAGTATTCTTTTTTTAACGCGTTGCGAGAGAAAGTGTCGCTTTAACAAATCTGTCGCAGTAATCAAACAGCGCATTTACAGGCGTTACATAAATTATTAAAAATTGTTGACACGATGCAGAAAGCAATATTTATTATGTTCGTTCAGTGATACAAACGCGAAAACACATCTCGAAGAAATCAGAAAACTCGATAAACAAGTCGTTAATTAGCTTCAAAATTCACGGGGTAGATTGCAATCGTATATTTTTCTAGATTCAAATCTCTCATTTTTCGAGCAGTCTGTTTCGCAATCTCTCTCGCTCTTATTCTTTTCTACAAGTGCACAAAAGTTACGTGTTATTTTCTACGGTGTTCTGTAAACGAATTGATATAATTACGTATACACGATACGATGTGTTCATTCATAGAAAGCATGCTGTATTCATTTCTTGAGTAGGAAACCTTTGACCCTCTTATTAGGTCCCGGATGCCTCCGTTCTTATCGCTGGCTGAGATTTTGTCATCTTTTTTTAATCCAGAGCCGATTATCGTAAAAAAATTGTAGGATGTGAGACAAGGAAGAGAAGAATTAAAAAAGATGACAAAATTAATAATTTTGCGCATACTATTGTCTAGTTGTTATTGTTGTTATCATCGAACAGAGAAAGAGAGATAATTATTTCATAGATACATAACGCACGTAATCGGCGCACATGTATGTACCAAAACCGTGCACGCTTTTGGTTATAAACAAGTACAGCGTATAATGTTTGGGACAAACCGTTACGTGAAATAGAGCGTTGAGTTTATTTTCGGATGTAATCTACTTCAGATGTACGGTCATCTACGAAATAAAACTCGGAACAATAAGCTGAGAAATAATTCAGACCGCAAATAATTGTAAATAAATGTTTGTCGGTTTCTCTTCTGTAGTAATTTTAAATTGTAAAAAAATGTTCTAATTTGAGTGAAAGAGAAGAGAGAGAGAGAGAGAGAGAGAGAGAGAGAGAGAAAAAGAGAGAAAGAATATACACTTATATCAAACACTTGTTGAGATAAAGTGAAATTCGAGATGTGACAGGCAGTTCAGTAAACCATGACGCACTCACAGATTATGAAGATGTAGCAAGAAAGTGTAACTCGCGAATGCAAAAAAATAATGATTATTCATGTAAACTTGTTATTTCTCTAGTCGCCGTTCATTATTCATAATTCAGAAATAAACGGAGCACAATCAGCACAAGTTTTTTTTTCTCCCGCTCTTTAGCTGCTTGTTGCAATGCATGCGATTAAAGTTCTGTCATAAATCGCAGCACTAGTGTAACGTTACGCGCGTGTACACGTAATGTAATAAAACGGAATTGAAAACAAAACTGCGGCATTTAATTAAAAATCAAGTAATAAGTTGCGAATAATTTGCCAGAAGAAACGTAGGCACAACTTGTGAAAAATAGAACAAAAAAAAAAAATAAATAAATAAACAAGCGGATCGTACTTTAAAATATAATTATTTATCGGTTTCTCTCGGAACGTTAACAATATCCGAAGTCAATGACACTAATACATCTCAGCGCGAGCGCGTAACTCTCGCTCGTGCTATTACAGTTCAAGACCCTGATATGTAATGCCGATGCATTGAAACGTAAAAGCGAGATAAAACATTCGACATTTTAAAGTCGTCAAGTCATGCGTACAGAACGTACATAATTGACGATTTATTAATAAAGGTATTATTGTACTTATCTGCAATTGTTAACCTAATATATTGCACGATATTATTATAAAGATGTAATACTTCGCAATGAAGCAATAAGCGATGTGAGAATTAATCTATAACTAGTCCAAGTTGTCGATTATTTTCGCGTTTCATTTAATTAAAAGTAATAAAACCGTGATTTCAAAAAAAAGCGCGCGCGCACGTGTGTGTGTGTGTGTGTGTGTAGAATTGTATCAGGATTGCACGTGTAATTGTATACTGTAAAAAAATGTAGAAAGAATAAACGTAAATATTACATCATTAATGGTGTAATGAAAAAATAATGTATAACTTTTTACGCACGAACAGTTTTGTAAATATTTTCACTCGTTAAAATTTTACATATTTTTTTTAAATGATAAAATACATATTACACAATTTTTTGTTGTACAAAACAAATGTACAACGTCAAGACACGTTACGTTATTTTACGTTCACGTGTAAATTTGTAACGCGTTTGGAAAGTTACAACTAAGTGTTGTGTTAGTCTCGATATCTACTTTGTTTGTTATAAATTACGTCTACATTTTTGCAGTGTACAATTACACGAGAAAGAGAGAGAGAGAGTATCTGGAACGGAATGCTGCTAAAATTTATTGTTATTACCGGGGTTTGTTCGTCAGTGCATTTCATGCGTGTAAGAGCTTTCACGCGCAATTAACACTCGTAATGTTTAATTTATTTACGCGCGCGGTAAATAAATCGCGCGCCCAAGCAATTTTAGTCTGACCTCTTGCGATACAATCGAACTCAGAATTGACGAGTCGGGGAAGAGTTGCGACTTTATCAGCAAACATTTTTAGAGTTTAGCGAAACAGTGTGCCAGGTGCTTCGCGAGATGTATGTAATATCTATACATGCAGAAGAACAAAAGAGACCGTTACCGATTTATTAGTGTTCAATTAGTACTGTTTGTTTTGGTTAAACAACAAATGCAGCTTTTAAAAATGTATTGAAACAAGGCTTGTAGTCCAGTTGACAGAGGACTGTGCAAACAATAACGCGCTGGCTGCCGGAATTTTTCTTTGCTACCTACCTAAACCGAATGCATTCAGTCGCGCTCGAGAGATCGAGAACTAAAAGAAATTTGTTACTAATTACATACGTGTATTCGCACTCACATCACTTTGAAATAACATTTACGGAGTTATTTCTCTCTTTCTTTTTCTCTCTTTCTCTGTGTAATTTTTTATTTAATTTTCATATATAATATATATATTTTATATAATATATATTATTTTTTATTTATTTATTTATTTTTATTTCTGCGAGATTTGTAATACGCGCAGAAATAAAAATAAATAAATAAATAACAAACAGAGACAAAATCGAAGGTTTAAAATACACAGTATTTAATAAGTAAAGTGCAAAAGAAATTGATTAAAAGCTGAAGATATATTTTGAGAGAGAAGACGAATACATATATATATATATATATATTGTTCCTCTCTCGGGATTTTATTTTCCCCCACTCGTACGCAACACTCTATTTTGTCACGAATACACGCGCACTCATAATTACGACGGTCCGAACTTAACGAATTTTTACTTTGAATTGTTGCCGCGCGCTCTTTATTCCCCTGGTGTGGCTCCGTCGGACTTCTTATATTACACGGTCCAGACATATGTGTATATATCTTTCCCAAGGCAATGAAGAAAATAACAGATCGATGAATGAAGGAGAGAGAAAAGAACAAAAGGTGTGTGACCCATTACCGGTTAGGAGCAGTCCGAGAAAAAGCAAAAGGAAAGGGGGAGGGAATATTGCGCGCCCATAATAGGCACGATCGATCGTGATTGATTCACCGGACTTCTTGATTAACTCTTCATCTCGAGTCATGTGCTTATGCGCTTTGGCTTTTGACGGCCTTATACGATTTCACAAATAGTTCCTCACCGGCCATTTCGCGTTTTGTTTTTGTTCGGTAATTTAAATTACATGCATATATGTTTGGTGTTTTACTCTCTCTCTCTGCTTCACCATTGCAAGTAATTTCCCGAGAGCTTTTTTCTCTCGGATATCTAAATATATCGCGTAGTTTCTTACCGCGAAAAGTTGCGAAAAGTTTGCGTACAAAATCGGGACGAGAGAAAATCGATAATTCGACAAAATCAACGCGAATGATCACCTTGTCACAAACGTGTCACAAAGCGATAATATTCATTTTTTTGCAGCGCATATTGAGAACAAAAATCCTATATTTTCGAACACATTTGTTGATTCTCATTAACTTGCGTGATTTTACATGATTTTGCTTTCAATCGAACGAAATGTCACAAGCGAACACGCAACAGGCTGCTCGCGATCGGCTTCGAAAAATGTTTCATCTCTTTGAAAGTTTCTTAGTTTAGCGCGTTCTTACAAAAGAGAGGACCGGAGAACGACTAATTTGCGAGGGAGAGTAGGACGAGGGTGAGACACGTTGCGTTTTTAAAGTGCGAAAAGTATTTCTTCTCTTTCTTCTAAGCGAATATGTGCTTCGCGTCAAAGAGCGAACTAATCTGCGACATGTGTGTCTAAAGTAACTGTGTGAGCGCGGAAATTGAAATCAAAGATTCACATTTTTATTAACGTTGTCGGAACCGACAAAGGGAACGACGACGGTGTCCATAATTAGCGGGTTAGATGGTAGACAAACATTAGTTGCTTTTCTGTGATACCTATGTAAGCGAAACATGTGTTTCGAGGGTGACACTGACATTCATCACGCGCGTTTGAACACGCCTACTTCGTGTCACGTTGTGCCTTACGCAGTTTTAACTTTTCCCTCCGTACCGTTTTCTTAAATTTGTATTTTAACTTGTATCTCGTTTTGTAGAAATCTCGTTTTGTACGTATAAATACGTATTTGTGTGCAACAAATGCGTAAATATGTTATTTCGATGTGCGTATGCGCGTAAAAACAATTCAAAATTTTCGAGTTACAGGCCGATAAAAAGTTTTCGAAAACACGGTTGAAATATTTGTTTTGTTAAAGTAACACAAAAAAATAAATATTTGCAGAATTGAACAAATTAAATTAGACGAAAATTAATTTTAATAAAATATCTAAAATAAAATCAAACAAAAGAAATATTTTTGATTACTTCCATTATTTGCATTTATGTAATTTCCGAGTCAATATTTTGAAAAGATCTACCGTGTTGCGCAAAATTCGACGAGTGATGATGCCGTACGACGGCATCGGTCTTATTACGTAGCAAACATCGTTTGATTGACTGTGCCGGCACTGTCAAATTCGAGATTTCGAGTTTTTCACGAGACTTCTTATCTCTTTATTGCGCGATGTAAAATAATCGCGGCCGAGACGTTATTGAGTTGTTAAGAGTTCGTTTTAATCGCGCGAGAACTCTTTTATTGCTGCACGGAAATAATAATAAATGTCTTGCTTGTGACTTCGTAATACGTCAGGATATAAAGATAAATTAATGTTTTGCAAGCAAACATTTTTTACATTTACCGACGAGAATTAAGCGGTCGTCGATTGCAATCGATTGTCACACGTAATGCGCCACCAAAACTGTAGGATATTAAAACAATCCGAGTGAGAGAGAGAGAGAGAGAGAGACATTAACGTCACTCTTGATTGAAAACAGCTTTAGACACATTCAGGCATCTTGAACTTTTGCTTTTTTTTTAACTAACACTTTGATTTCTCGAACGAACTTGTCGTGACATTTATCCGTGCTTTTGCAAAACGTAATCACTGATTACGTTGTTATTTAGACTTAAATAAGGTTACTCTGATCGTTTTCTCTCTATCTCTCTCAACTAACAATAAGAAGAAAATAATAAAGTCTTCAAGATCTACTGAGAGTGTACATGTGAAATATTTCTAAAGTGTAAATTACTAAATTAATACACATTATAATTTGAATTAAATTTAATTTGAAAATTTATATCGGATGCTTAGTTTGCATCTCTATATAAAAACAATTTCTTTTTACTCCTTTGCTTAGTTTTAATATTTTTTAATATTACGAAGTATGTAACATTATAAGAGTAGAATTATAGACAATGTTTCTTCTCCGACTAAATTAATTCAAATTATAATTTTAATTTAAAAAATCACATTATATAATTTACACTCTTAAAATATTTCGACGCTCGGTTTTTACGAAAACTTCATTATTTCTCTTGTTAATTTATTTTACTGCTCTTTTTCTCTTGTATTTTTAACATTTACTGCTTTAAGAATTTTTCGTCGCAAAAAAAAACGAGGTGCAATCTCGTCCCTCGTGTAAAGTATGTGACATAGGTATTGTTTTATTACGGGGAGGAGAATTTATGTTGAGATCCACTCTGTCCTCTCGTACACTGCCATTAGCTGTTCTTTCCACACATCGGCTGGCATACCGTTCAAGCAACAGACATGCTCATAGAGGATATGAACAAATAAGAAAAGCGCAGCAAGCAAAGGAGGGGAGTCTACGATGCAGCTATACGATTCCTGGAAGAAGAGTTTCGGACGGAATCGTCGCCGCCGCCACCGCCGCCGCCGCCGCCGCCGCCGCCGCCACCGCCGATCATAGCGACATGTTTTTGCTTTGCGAGCGTTTTGCTGTATCTGTCAGTTTTTTTTCTACTATATTGACGAGAGAAATGTATATCTTTAAATTATAAAAAAAGAAATTTATAAAACCCCAGAAAAAAAGTCTTTCATACACGGACAATTCTATGTCTGGTTATAATTATGTACAGATGAGAGACCGTCTCAATCTTATTTATAATTATACATAATTTATTTGTAACGAGAGAAATCAAGTGTGTTCATATATGCAAGTTTCTTTTTTCCCAAAAAGTTAAGAACAATTATCCGTGTGTGTAGGTGCGAGGTTTCAGCATTTGTACGAAATTCGGAAGAAAAAAGTAATATTTGACAACACAGCGTGGGTACACGAAAATTTATTAAATAATAAATTGGTTTTCAAAAATAACAATTTTATTTAGGCAAAAATTACCGCAAACTTTTGCATATGTCTTTAAAACTATTTAAGTAAATTAAAATTCGAAAATTTTTATTAAAAATCTACTGTATTAAAAAATACAGTAGATTTAAATATATTATTATAAATGTAATTAACTCTGAGAGTTGACAAATATCTCCAAAATGCGTACACAAATTACACAGTCAAGAGTCTAATAAATATTTCATTGAAACCGTTAGATATTAATGTATTTTATTTGTCAATCGAATTTCCTACATATATACATATATATACAGTACAAGACGCATCTTCGATTTCAACGCCAATTCGTGGAACGGCCGCGACATGCACAATTGAATATCAATGATTCGGTTTTAATGATCTATGTTACATTAAACCTCAATTCTTTTTGCCGACAAAGATTCGATAGCAAAGGGAGTTATGCACGCTCGTTAAAACACAAACCTTGAAAGGCTCATCATTCAGTTCATATGTCTAACTTCTCGGAACATTCGAGAAATCGAGCACGCATATGTGTATCTATCTTCTTAAACTAATCTTACGCTTGAACGTGTCGGTTGTTTTACAAGAGTATTGCGCGAGAATGTTTTAAGAAAAAATGGTAAAATTTAGTAAAAAAAAAAAAAAAGAAACGAAGCGCATGAAGTAAGAGCGAGCATGTAATTCTTCATTTTCCACCTCTTCTTCAATATCAAAATCTTCTGCGGTTTGACTGTTTCCATCTTGACGACGGTGGTGAAAAGGCTTACGATATTGCAGACAGAATTATTTCGCTGTGAGGGATGTTTCCGAGTAACGAAGAGGAATTCCTCAGGTTATAAGGTGTTACAGCAATCGCGCCGAGAATTGCGTGACGCAAATAAGCGTCGCGAGTGGCACAACTCTTGGACGTGGAACAATCTCTCGAGGTATTCGACCAAGTCCGAGGTTGCGTTTGCAGCTTCTTTTGACATTAAAATCACGTGGTGGTAAACGACTAAAAGGTGGCTGTAGAACGCGTGGCTGCTGCGCGAATAACAAATTGCCAAAGGTGAAACAACTGGGACAGAAATGTCTAAAAATCATCTCCAACTCTAATCCTGAATCGTTTATTTTCCGACATCCTAAAAGTGAACTGTGACGCATTTTTTTTTTTAATATCAAAACAATCTTGGAAAAATCGTTTTACACAATTTATTTTCAACAATTTTTGAAGAGAGTTTCGGAAAGTGCCGAATAAAAAAACTCGAAGATTCAGTATTGGAGTTAAAAAGTTTAAAAAAAGGATTTTCACCGGTAGAATCGGAGATCGAGGATAATTTTCACAGAAAGATCGGCGCGAAGAAAAGCGAGCGATCGAGTTTCGGTAAATCTCGTCGAGAAGAGAAATGAGAGACTGAGAAGACTCGCGACACCCCGACTATAAAGATACACGCGCGTGACACGCGAACTAGACGCGACATTGTCCGCAAGACACTTGGATCGTAGAAACATAAAGGTTTAACGAATTAGCGATCAAAGAATCTGCGCGTCCTAAGTGTCACGTCGGCTTTTCTCCGTGGACGACAGCCATCATACATCCGATGTGTGTGCCCGCTCCCGAAAAGAAAATTAAACAGTGATGAGAAGTTGTAAAAAGATTGGTGACGGGGCGTGTCTGATGTGGTATAAAACCCTCCCGCTTTCACAGGCAACATAGAGAAGGAATGGCGCAGTTATTTTTAACTGCGCCGGAGAAGAGACCGGCGGGTAGCTCGAAAGCCTCTAATGTCGAAATTAACCTTTGAAGGTGGGGTCCATTCGCGCGCGCTGTGCATTGATGAACTACCCAGCCGCCATCGTGATGTACGTGGAGTGCCGCATGGAGTTTTGTATTTTTTTTTTTTTTTTTTTTTTAACAAAAAACCGAACAACAGCCGTTAGCGATCAAGTCGTCGGAAACGAGTGCGGAGACGACGAAAGTGCGCTCGCTTTACGATAATACAATAAATTAATAAATTATAATTAATTGTAAATAATTATTGCACAGCAATACAAATAACTACAGACCTATCAAGCGGATACAGATGTTATTATCTAGAAAAAAATCCATTACCGCTACACCAAAAGTCAAAATTCGAAAAAGTCGCGCTCTCATGTAAACTTTCCGCTTTCCGATATTTTACATTGGTAGAAAATGACATTTAAAGATCTTGAAAGCGCTCGAATCTTTGAACCGGGTAGTTCTAAGATACACCTGTGACACACAAAAAGACAGTCGAAGATGAAACACAAGTGCACAGAAACGCTCTCATACGTTACAAGAATAAATCTATCATTTTTGTCAACATCCAATTTTCGCTTCGCTCGTTTTTGGCTCTTTTCGGTGTCCACTTTCTCATTGTGTTTCAAACGAGCTGTATCTTTTGTTTGTTACTTTTGTAAGATATTTTTTAGCGTTAAGAAGTGTATGTATAGCATTATAAGAGTTAGAACCAGACGGCTTCTTCCCCCTCGGCTAAGCGGAACTGTGCTCGCACTCATACCCACGCGCGTCGTCGCCTACACCGGTTGTGTGTATGTGTTGTCGTCTCTCTTTCATTAGATATGTATGTTACACGCGTGTAAAATGACTACACGCGTCGGAGCCTTTGATCTCGACCATTCATCACTTGCGAGAAAAAGTCTAATAATATTACACGCGGGAGCCGCGCGTGTACGTACGTACGAATGTGCGTCTGTGTCTCACCAACATTTGCTTATCCAGAATTTCGTAGAAAAGCTGTATTTATTATTTTTGCAGCGGTAACAATTAATAAACCTGCGCACGCGCGCGCACGCTATCTGCATATTGTAAATATAGAGTAGTTGTAAATAATTGTAATACAAAATTAAGCGACAAATTTAAACAGCGTCTGTACATCGGCGTTATCGTTTGATTTTAAATTCTAAACGCGATTTTACAATATAAAGTGAATGTCCCAATAACTGCGGACATGTACCACTGGCCGAACATTTGTTAAACAAATAATTACTAGATTAATAAATATTAATTTTTAACACTTTGTGTGTAAATACTTTGTTGTAGTTATTTCTTTAATAAATGTCCGGTCACGGGGAATTGATATTGTGTCACAGAGAACAGCAACAACGACATAGGGGCGCAATCGCAACAACTGCATCAGCAGCAGCAGCAGCAGCAGCAACAGCAGCAGCAACAACAGCAGCAACAATACGGAGAGGTGAATCAACTTGGCGGCGTTTTCGTAAATGGCAGACCTCTGCCGAACGCCGTGAGATTGCGAATAGTCGAGCTCGCGCAGCTCGGCATCAGGCCCTGCGACATTTCGCGACAGCTACGCGTCAGTCACGGATGCGTGAGCAAAATACTGGCCCGCTATCACGAAACAGGTAGCATATTGCCGGGCGCGATCGGAGGCAGCAAGCCGCGCGTGACCACTCCGAAAGTCGTCCAATACATCAAGCAGCTCAAATCGAAGGACCCGGGCATATTCGCCTGGGAGATCAGGGACCGGTTGCTGTCCGATGGCGTCTGCGACAAGTACAACGTCCCGTCGGTGTCGAGTATCTCGAGGATACTGCGAAACAAGGTCGGCGCGACGACGGCGATGCACCATCCCTCACATCATTCGGCACACCATCACCACCACCACCACCATCATCATCATCATCTTTACGCGGCCGCAGCCGCGGCGGCCGGCGCGGCGGCCCTTTGTCCGGTGCCGTATCCACCGACGCCTTACCATCCGACGGCACCACCTTCCATCACGCATCAGCATCATCAAGGTCAGTATTTTGCGGCTACTAATTTGCGCATAGACTCCGAATCTGTTTTTAATTTCATCAAGAAATCGATTACTCAAAAAATTGAAGAGGAATTTAGTCTTAAAACATCGAAATATATCCGCAAGATACTGTTTCTACCTTTATGTGAGCGTTGGAGACCAAATCTCTCGTGTGTTTAATTTAATTTCATATTTGAGGTGTCGACTCTTCGATTTGTTTAGGTGGACTGTCGTCGGCGAGTAAATTGTCACCGCCGTCATCTCCGGCGGTTTACACAACCGGCGGACATCAGACAGCGACGAACAACGCTCTGCAGTGGCCGAGCTCTCACACAGTGCACGACATCCTGGCCAACAGCTGTAACCTGATACAAAACTCGTCGTCGTCCTCGTCGCCAACATTGCCTCTGTGTCCCACGATCAACAACACGCCCCATCATCATCATCATCACAATCGTCACGACAACTCGGCCGACAACAACGGCGCCAACAACAACAACAGCAATAATAACAACGAGTACAGAAGTTCGAGTTATCTTCACCCGCATCATTCTCATCTGTTACATCATCATCATCAACAGTATTACAATACGGCGCTGTGTCATCGCCATCATTCGGACACCGTGACCACGGCCAGCAGCATATCCACACTGTCTGTACAGTCCATTGTGTTACAGTCCTCGGGAACGACAAGTCAGCCAGCTAGTCCTTGTAATTAAATAAAAGGAAAATACTTCACATCGAAATCTATCTAGGATAAAAGGTAATCAAATGATCTAATAACGAATAGGTAGTGTTTCTTTTTTCGATGCGTAAATAAAATTTTTTTAAATATATTTTTACGTAGAGAGATTTTAGAATGCTGTTAATACTACATATATATATATATAGTATAAGAATTAAGAATATTTTCGCATTGCGTATGCTTTTGTGTTAAATACAAGTAAAGGCTCTTTGTTTATCAATTGTTATCAAATATATCGCTACATTAATAATATAAGAAAATGCTCACAGCAAAATAAATTTTATAGTTTTCATCTGTAACGATCGTTTCGACGATGAAACAACATAATACTCGTAAAGCATTGTTATTTATATAAAAAAACTTTTATATGTGCCTCAAATGATTGTATAGAACATTTAATACGACTATTCGTTCTATTGTACGAACAAATCATCAAAATACACATGTTATCTCTTCATAAAAAATATTTATAAATTTATATATAATAAGAGTAAAATTAAAATATTATTTAAAAAAAAAAAAATTATTTAACAAGTCATTTTAATTCTTTGCGATCGGATGGATGTGGTGGGATATTCGGCGGTTACACCGTTGCCGGAGAAACCTTATGCCCGGCATGAGATTTAACTATATATCTGCTTACGTAACACGATCCGCGGTCACTCTTATCGCGTTCACTAAATAGAGATTACATGATCAGTCTAAACGTTATAGACGACGTTGTTTTGTTGTACATGTGAGAAATAAACGTGATTACTTTGTTAGATCTTTGATCCTCATTTTGTTAGGATGTTTTTTTACGTCATTCGGAATAGCTTCAAAGTCTGCACGCTCACTCACCAACCTAATTTAATCTGCTAGTTTTTTTTTGAACGTGCTTTAGGAACAAAATTACACTTTGAATTGTTACTGTTACGCAACAATAAGGAAAATAACAAGTTTGTTCAGGAACCCAACTGAATTTTATTGACTATACATTTAATCGTCTCCTGTCAATTTTGTTTGTTTTTTTTTTTTAATTATTATTAATAGTATTATTCATTAATTTTTTTTCAATGTACAATGTTTATCTACAATTTGTTTTTTTTTTTTTTTATATACATATATATACATATATATAACATGCATATACATACATATAATGTATCTACACACACGTGTGTGTGTATATATATACACATATATATGCATACGAGGATGTGTGTATACATATATGTACACGCATATGTGAATATATATATATATACAAACATAAAATTTATAAAAAAGTGGGAGTCTATGTTAATTAAACCTTATTACGCTACTACGTTTCCTATTATTAAGAGAGATCTGAAGAAACACTTTCAGACCAAATCTCTCGCGAGGGGCAATATCTACATTTTTTGTTTTCGATCTCATCGACGCTTTACGTAGAATTTGGCGCGGTTGAGGAGAGATGAGGATAATGTGATTGTCGATTCTCTTCGTGTGAGACATTATCCTTTCGCGTCCGTATATACGATATATACCACAGTTGTGCGTACACAGATGTATATGTAGGTATATCACACACGCGGTAGAGACAAAGAACGTGGCAATATATTGTCTTTCTTTGTCACGTAGTCAAGTTTTCGATTGCACTCGTTAAATACAGACTTTTGGGCAATATTCACACTCTTTCGCGCGTAATTTAAAAAAACGTCTTTTGACGACGATGAAAAAGTCGTTGAAGCGCCACCACAGCCGTGGGAACCAACAATCTCTCTTTTGAATTAAACGTCCGTCGCGGCTGCTCGCAATAACGACGTTGAGTAACGAACACGCTACTCCTGGAACAGTACTGTTAGATGCTGGCGCGATGCTGCGGCATCTGCAGCAGCGGCGTGAGCGGTCGTTCGGCGTTCAGAGCCGATAGCTGTTGCATCGGCAACAGTTGCGAGATATTACTGGGCGAACGGCACACTTTCAAACGTGGTCTCCGACGCGACGACTGAAAGGTGTTACTGCACGGGTAACTGCACACCGACTCTTCCTTTTCGAGGCACGAAGACACGTTACCGTAAAAACCGGACAGAATCGAGCCGTTCGCCGTTATTATATCACCCTCGAGATGCACTGCGATTTGGGACGCCTAGAAAGAAAGAGATAGAGAAAAAGAGAGAGAGAGAGAGAGAGAGAAAACATTCCATCAACATCAATATATTGCAAAAACATTGATCGTAAACAAGACAGTGATTGATCGAATTGTATCAAAACACATTTGCAAAATAACGCGAATAACACGATCGTTAATTACAGAAAAGCAATTATTCGACATATGTGTTCAATCAAAACACTAAAGATTTAAATTGTCAGATAATACAAACCCTCTCTCAGATTGTGTTCAAAAATTATTAGATGTAAACACAAGATACGTACCTGTCGTGCTTCGGCTACATCTCGTCTCTCGTCCTCCGTGTTCATAGTCATAAATCTTAAAACCAACAAATTAAGCGAGGCCGCCACAATTGCTAAACCAGAGAGAATAAATATCAGGGCGAAAATAACGTATTCGGGGTTCTCGTCGAGTTCGTTGTCCTTTTGCAGCGCAACCATATCGCCGAAACCAATTGTCGTCAGTGTGATAAAGCAAAAGTAAACGGAGTCAAAATAGGACCACTCTTCGTACGCGGAAAATGCGGCAGCACCACCGGCGATAGTCAAGCAGGACAAAGTCGTCACCACGCAAATGAGATTCGTCTCCGAGGTCTGTAATATCACATCTCGGATTTAATTCAAACTGAAACTATTATCGCATCAGATATAAGATGTACGTCAATCAGTTTGTTTTTGTCGTGTGTTACCTGGATGTCTTTACAGTTTAAAAAACGTTTTATGTTCCGTATCACGCAAGATGAGAACTTATTTAAGCGTTCTCCTATGCTTTGGAACATTATAAGTCCTAGAGGAATACCGATAGTCGCGTAGATCATCGTGAACAGTTTGCCTTGTAAAGTATTTGGTGTCGAATGTCCATAACCTGCGATACAATGTAACAAAAAAATGGTACAAACACGAGCTCATACTTATCAAAGGTAATTTAAGAAGATAAATTGCTCTAAATTGTAAATGCAAGTTCGACATTTCCAAAAATGTAAATTGTTTGATATATCGCTGCTTCGATGAATAGTTTTTTAGTAAATTATTGAATGTATTGCTTGACTTATTTAAAATGTTCACAAAATAAGGCTATGAAAGTTGATTTAACGATTTAAATTCATTCAAAGAAAAATATTAAATTTTGTAATGACCTATTGTGGTGAGAACCGTTGTAGCGTAATAAACTGCACCAGCGAATTTCCATTGTTGGCCAGCTTTGTGAGGTTCTGCCTTCAGCACTATTGTTTCCAAGATACCTAAGTCCTCCTTGCTTATCTTATATTTTTGCAGAACGGTTTGTAAAATGTCTGCGAACAAAATAAACACACAACTATTAAATATTTTTAGGGAAGGATATCTGTGAGATAAACGCGAATTTCTAATATTATCTTCGATAAGAAATCGAAGAGAGCCATCTTGCTTGAGAGATATCCCACTTCAGTTCTCCAAATGAAGATTACGATCAAAAGATGTGCCCGATTTGTCGCTCGCTTTGAGAGCAACAGACGAGCACATCATCAGAACGTGTCCGAATAATGGTTAGGCAGCTCTCTGCCTAATCGTCGCAGTTATAATATCGCACAAAGCACGAGCAGTTCATTTACTCACCACGTAATGTATGCTTATGGATTATTTCCGTGTTGGACTCACATACGTCAAAAAGTGCAGCACCAATGAGAAGATAAGTAAGTGTGCAAACAATCAATGCTAAGGTTCGGACGTTTTGCTTCTTCATTGCTATTAATACAAATTTAGCACGCGATTCCTTGGTTTTAGTGCACTTGCTTCTTTGCCGCAGCGATCGTGCAGTTTCTTATATCGACCTGAAATTTTCCGATTAAGCGTGACGCAAAACGAAAATCACACGTGAAAGCTTTATAGTTGTAGCTTATTATGTAATGTGCGACAGCTAATTGATTTGACAGTGAGTTTATCAAAAAGAACACCGTTTGAAGATCCTTCTTTCTCTTCGACAAAGTGAAACCAAAATTATTTCCACAGTAAAAACAAGCAAAGGAGTGTGTCCATATAAAAAAAAAAAAAATATCCCACCTGCAATCCGAGTTTTCTTTTAGGTACGGCAGAGTTGAGCAGAATGATATGGCAGTGCTTTTGCTGTTCCCACTATTACGTTCCCTCCATCCGTCGGCTTAGCACCCCATGCTTTTACAGTCGACTAAACGCAAAAGATAAAATATTAACGAATTATGATAAGCAAAACTTGATGAATACTTGATGAGAACAAATTTATTATTCCCCCGATAATGTATCTGAAAGAAAACGATACGAAGCGCCGAATGAGATTTATTTGGCGGGCACGTGGGAATATGAAAGAAGTGTGAGAAGAAACAAAGTTTGTGGCAAAATTGTGACAGACCCCAATATATCGTGATTTATATATTGCGAGATAGTTCACCTGAACGAAGAATGATAAAGCATCGCGGGATAACCAGAAGAGGGTGGCTCAGGAGGCCGTGGTCCATTTTCACGTAATGATGTCAAGTCGTATCCTCGCATCGTCACCGGATTTGGTAAATGTGATTTCTGCCAGCTATGGGGTACCGCGCCGCCGTGAACGTCCACTTCGAAGACGGTAACCTGAAAGCCACGCAACAACAACGTGTATTTTCTTCACATGAACAAGTTGCTCTCACAAAAAAGAAAATGTTAACACAAGCTAATGTCTGTAACATTAGCTAACGAGCGTTTTTGTTCCTTATAGCAGCGTTGTTTTAAAACATCACTAATTAATTTTATCGAAACGATTGATCTCATTGAAATTATTTTACGTTCTTTCAATATTTTTTTCCCGCTGTGAAACACGCTTCTTTGCGCAAGAAGCAGTATAATAGATTTTTTTCCTGGGAATTTGAATTTCAAAGTCGAAAGAAATCACCGACGACTTCGATAAAAAAAAAAGAAAAAAAAAAACGAATAAAAATAACGAAAATTGAAGAAGAGCATAAATGACTACGAACGATTTCGCTTTTAAACGGACGGAGAGAGAACATTGCAATGTATTATCTCGACGATGTTGCATTTTTAACATCGACGGATATACAAGTGAAATTAAGCGCATATACCTATATAGAAATGAACGAAAACCGCAGGTAGAAGTAAACTGTTTTTTTTTTTTAAATTGCCTGGTTTGCATAGATAAAACACAGCGATATGTTAAGACGCTATTAAATACATTCCGCATGAATAACGCAAACGTGTATAAAACAAAACCAACTTCTCCTCTCCCCCCACTACCTCCTCGGTATAACATTAACCACGTTGAAATAACCGAAGAAGTCGAGGAATTAAAATATCATGCAAGTTTTATCAGTTTAATGCGTCGGATTAACACACCGGTGGCGAATAAAAATGATCTCTCGCGAGCGGAAATACCGTGATAAGGTTTTATTTACACCATGACACACGACCAGAGTGCGGAAAATAAATAATAAATTATATCCCCGACGAGAATAAACATTTCCCGTGAGTGAGAGCTGAGAGTCCGACGAATTTGACACCCATTGACAGCTTCTCGAGTGGCCTCGAGTTGTTGCTCGCTCGCGTTTCCGAAACCGTCACAGTAAATGGCATGTATTTTTCGGTCGCGCACGCGACAGAGTGCGACAGGCAACGCCACGTCGAACCGATTGGAACGATCGTCGTTTTTCTCTGTGGACTTTTGTGTGAGAAATCAGATTTTAATTAAACAAGAGCTCTCTCTCTCTCTGTTTACGATCGGGCGATGACAAAGGTGCGAACCGTTTTGTGAACGTTTGTCTTTTCCTCCTCGATTTCGGAGCGGCGTGAAAAAAAAAAAAGGATGCGTCAAGAATAGAGAGACAGGAGAGGGGAGAGGGAAAGAGAGACAGCGAGGAAAGAAAAAAAAGCAGCATACACTACGCATACACATTCGTTACCTTTTACATTACGCGGCAAGATGGAAGAAAGATCCGTCCACGCCATTCTGTCTCTCGAGCACTGAGTTAATATACAGAACGACGGGGGGAAACACACACCAGAGTATACACACGGAACACACACTATTCTATACTAGCGAGAGATATCTTCCGCTATCTCCGGACTCTCCCTCTCTGCTCTCCTCTGCCACCTTCGAGATGTGCGGCGACGAGCACACGTCGTCGCTGTCGATCGGGAACGACGATCGCTAACGTACAAGACGGACAACGGCAATGACGACAAATGACAATGACAATGACGCGACGACGAAGTCGTGACAGAAATACCGACGACGTCGTCAATGGCGATGTGGGACGTGTGATTATGAGGGAAAAGGAAAAAGAAAAAGAGCGCCTCCCTGCGGCATTCAGAAGAGGGAGACGATCCAGCATCCGCCCATAACAGCGTCCGGATAACGACTGAGAAGAGAATCTGCGCGAATTGTTACAGGCGGTCGTTCCAGTTTCGGCCGAGCGGGGCGCCACCGTAGGGTATCGTCTTTTTCAGTCCTTTTCGCTCGAGGAAAAACCGCATTGAGATAATAATGCGGTGAAAACTGTATGAGATATTTGTTAATTGTAATTAGATAAGAGGTAACTAACACAATTAATATAAAACTCGACTGTTTTTACTTTGTTTTTTGAAATACATACACACAGTGTAAGTGATGCTTCGCAAGAGGAGCACACGTACGTTTTTAACCACACACACACACACACACATAATTCAAACGATTTCTTCATACATTTCTCAAATTGTTCAATTATTCGTTTCTCTAATTGTTCAAATAAAAGGGAAGGGTAAGAAAAAACGATATTTGACACAGAAATTTTGGAGTTGAATTTAATTTGAAATTTAATGTGTCAATTTAAAAAAATTTGCGCGTGTATCTACCGCTCGATTCACACTGGTTCTGTACTTATTTTATTTCTATCTCATTTGGTTGAATATTATTAGATGTTGTACAATTTACATATTTGTTGAAGTAATTTGTAAGGGATAGTTTTTGTTTAACTTATATTTAAATTCAGAATATATAAGAGAGCGAATTGTAAAGCAACGACAGACGATTCAAGAAATTGGCAGCAGAAATTTTCCGTATACATGTGTATCTCCGCTAACTTATTTATACATTCCGCTGACTAAGCCTATAAAACCGAGATCTTCTCTCTCCCCCCAACCCACTCGCGTTTCATCAATTATATTCCATTTAAACGCATTTAAATAGGCGGATCTTGCCTGGTTTTTTGATGCCAATCTGTGTCGCTCCCAGCAGATTCTAATCAGCATATAAATTGATAGATTGCGGCAAAGTTTTTTTTTTTTTTGAAAAACTTGCTAGTCGAGCTCAAGTATAAAAATATTCCAATAAACCTGTACCTGAGCACCGATGTCGGTGTTGATTTAGCGGGAACAAAACAATTTGTTCAGCAACTTGTTAATAAATACTGCAATTATTGTACAACACCGCGTACGGACGCGTCCGTGTCTTTGCCGACGGACGTTACTATTACATTTTGCCAATGTACAAAGTCTCGTTTTACCTTGTGATCGTTATCGCGATTTATTTTTGGATAAGCAATAATTATTAATTGAAGTCAAGTAGTGTCGTCTTTCAAACGACACAGTCTATGAACGCGGCGAGCTCGTCGCTCCATTAAAAGAGCGCTCCATTATATACACGCGTA